>NW_007250782.1:309263-332896 GCF_000164805.1 Carlito syrichta | reverse complement strand
GCGGCGTTGGGCCCCCGGGCCCTCCCCGGGGCCGGCGGAGCAGGCCGCAGCCTCCCAGACTGCGGGGCGCCGCGCGGTCCCCTCCCCCACCCACGGCCGAAAATAGGCCTCGCGGCCCAGCCACTGCGGGGAGGGCCCGGAGCGAGTGGGACCGGATTTAAACGGTTTGGACTCTTTACTCCCCAGCCACTTACGGGGGGGGGAGCCTCAAATTTTAAAAATTAAAAAAAAAACAAAACAGCGAGCGTATGTGAGGTGGGCCGTGTGCTCCCCCTTTTCCTCCACTTTCCCAACGTCTCTGTAGCGTCTGCGTTAAAGCTAGGACGGCCTGTAGCTGCGTTAAGTGTCTGGATTCTTGGTTTCGGGCCTTGTCCGGCACGCGGCTGTCTTGGGCCTCGGTTTCCACGGAGCTTCTCTAGCCGGACCGGGAATTCGGAGAGCGGTCTGTGGTCTTCCCTCCCGGGCGCGCAGGCTCGGGCTTCCTCTACCGGAGTCCGTGGTCTCCCCGGCGGCTTGGGGGTACCCGGTGCTGAACTAGCTGTGCTTACCCGAGGCCATCTCCTCAGCCCTGCTCTTCCTTTTTTGGTGCCGTTTTCTTCTCAAACATCTCAATACTGAGTTTCCAAGATATCCTCATTAGTTTGGCATTCTGGAGATTTCCCAGCAGGAGGGCCGTCTTGTCTTCCCCTGCAGCTTTTCCTTTCTGCGTTTACCTGTACCTGGACTGGGCTCGTCCAGTCTGTGGACCCCACTTCAGGAATCCCGTTTTAGAAGTCGATTGGTTTTGGTGGCGTGTGTGTGGTGTGGATGTTAGTTTCTCCTTTTAGTGTCTTAGCGCACTCCCTTAGTTGCTTTGGTGTCTGCTTTTCTTTTTTGGCTCCTTCCCTTAAAGCTCTCTGAAACGTTGTGATTGAATATCCATTGCTTGGCAGCTACTGGGAGTGGGAGGATTTTTGTGAGGTGCCATGGAAGGGTGGGTGAGTGGTTAAGCTGAAGAATTAATTACAGGTCAGAAACATTCTGCTTAGGGCAGCAGAAACCAGGTGGGGGCTGGAGAAGCAAAGAAGGACCTAGATTCAGTGTGGGGAGAATTGACAGAAAGTGAAAATGAGGATTGGAATGTAGAGACACTTGGTGCACCATAAGGGAGTTTTCCATTTCTTTTTGTATCTCTACTTGCCTTTTGTAGATGTGGCCTTATCTGTTACCCTGTTGTCTTTTGCTTTCAGTTCTCCCTCGGGTCTGCTACTGCGTTTGGATTGGGACCCATCCTTAGTCTGGAGTGATGGGGGATGGGAGGGCAAACTGTCCTGGAGTTGAGCTAGCTTCCCTCCATTCAGCATATCATCATATGGGGGGGGTGTTTGCGAATGTACTTGCCTTAGTACATTTTTCTGAGCATTTGTTTGATACTTCTTCATTCTGGAATTTTCTAAATGCATCCTTCTCTCTAGTTTTGTTTCTCATTAGCTTTAACCTCTCCACATTGCCTTTTCTTTGGGGTTTTTCCTTGGTAGTTTTTTCCTCACATGTATCCTTTGTGAAACTGTCTTGGAGAGGATGAGCTGGAGAAAGAAATACAGTACATATAGTAGGAGAAAGGAATATAGCGTGTGTAGCCAAGGACTCTAACCAGAAAAACTGGGACTTGTGAATTCTTCAGTTGTTCCACAGCTAGGACAAGTTGGAGGATAGAACCTGGGGGAAACACGGGGTTAACACGGGGGTCAGGGTAAGGCAGGGCTGGAAGAGAAAAACTAGCAAGTGCAATATAGGAGATTGATAGGGAAAGTTGACAGACATTGATGAAAGTGATGTAGTGTGTGTGAGGATTTTCTAGATGAATTTAGGGCAGGGTATGTGGAGAGGGTATGGGAACAACTGGAACAGAGGCGGCCAGTTTGATGTGTTTAAATAGAGCATTGAGTTGAAAACAGGTGATATTTAACAGGAGCTAGCAAGATTTGGAGGCGGTGCAAGTCATGTGATAAATCCTATTGGTAAGGAAATTGAAGGGATAAAATACCAGGATAATTGATGGGTTCTTCAGATGTTTGTACTGAAGGAAATGGCTCTTTACCCAAGAGAAGTATATGAAGAGCGTGTATCCAAGGTTCAGGGGTGTTTCTGTTGTGCTTGCTGGCTGTTGTTGGGTGTGAAGCTGTAGAGGACGTTTTTGATTTAACTAACTAGTTCACCTGTTCAAATATCTAGTGGCTGTTCAGTTCATTTTGTATTCATATAGGGTAGTCTGAATTCCTTAGTTAAGTTCTTGGAAGTTTTGGACTACAGGCAATTGGGTACCACAGATCTATATCTGGTGTTTGTTGTTCCCTGTTTGAAGGCCTTAGTTACCCAGGTTAGTTACCTAACCAGGGGCTAGGAATTAGAGTAGTTGATGAAGACACCATTTGTGCATTTGGAGGCCAAAGAAGAATAAAGGGACAGTGTAGAGATTCGAGAGAAAAAGAACCTAGCCTGGAAAATAAAGAAAATCTAGGTGTAAGAAGGAATGCTTTATAATTCTGTGCAAGAGTATTGGAAAAGAAATTGCATGGGAAGGATGAAGAAGGGGTTTTGTTGGGAGCCCAGGAGGATGATGGAGCATTATGCAGCTAATGGAGATTTAGTATGAAGATAAATGTTGAAATAGGGATGAAGGAGAGCAGGGACTTGGGTGGTGGTAAGTGGTTAGTTTGGGGCCAGGGGCCTGACCCGTGTCTCCCCGCTCCCCCCCAGGAGTGGTGGTGTCCCCCCGGGCACGGGGCCATGTACAACGGGATCGGGCTGCCGACGCCCCGGGGCAGCGGCACCAACGGCTACGTCCAGCGCAACCTGTCCCTGGTGCGGGGTCGCCGGGGTGAGCGGCCTGACTACAAGGGAGAGGAGGAACTGCGGCGCCTGGAGGCTGCCCTGGTGAAGCGGCCTAATCCTGACATCCTGGACCACGAGCGCAAGCGGCGCGTGGAGCTGCGATGCCTCGAGCTGGAGGAGATGATGGAAGAGCAGGGGTGAGGGAGGGCTGGGGGAGAGCTGAGCACTGAGTGAGTGCAGAGCTGGGGGTGTTAGGTGGGATGTAGGGAGTCTAGGGCTGGTTGAAAGAGGTTTGGAGAGGACTTGTGGTAGGGGAGGAGGTAAATGAACTAGAAAATTGGAAAAAGTTAAGGGACAGTACAGTGGGAGATGAGGAAGTTGTGTGTCTGGGGGTATAGATGGGAGCCTGAGGGACTGAATTATTTAGACGGAGACATGGGGAAGTGGGGGCCATTGAGGAACAAAAATGTGCTTTAAAGGAGAAATGGGAAAGCAGACATCAGTTAGGAGGAGAGCTAGGTAAGCTGACAGGTGTTGTCATTTTTGTAGAAAAGGAAGTTAATGGATTTAAGGACTGAAGCTTGGAAGATCACAAAAGCAAGAAAACAGGAATTGGAAGAGTACTTGAATACAAGGGAATCATAGTCTGGATAGGAAAGTGAAATTTTGGAAAGGAGCACATTCAAGCAGAAAACCTTTTAGAGCAGTGGTTTTAAACTTCAGCAATAGTGACCCTTTTATACAATTTACTTTACTTTGGAATCCCAGGAAATAAAAGACCTGTTTTTGTTGAAGTTGGTGAGGAACACTTGGAACTCTGCCTGCTTAACTTTCCCCTTTCAGCCCCTGAAGAGTAGCATGTTTAAAATCCACTGTTCTAGAGGATGTAGTAAGTAGAAGAAAGAAAGATGATGGGAAAAGATGAGAAGGATCGAAGAGAAGGGAGTTGTGGGTGACAGTAAAAAGTTTTGTGTGTGTGGAGAGGGAAGGAACCCTTTTGGGAATGAGGGAAATGTAAACCTGGAACTGGAGAAAAGTATCCTGTCAGTCTCTAACCCTGAAGGGATTTGTTCTTCAGGTACGAGGAACAGCAAATTCAGGAAAAAGTGGCGACCTTTCGACTCATGTTGCTGGAGAAGGATGTGAACCCTGGGGGCAAGGAGGAGACCCCAGGGCAGAGGCCAGTGTGAGTGTTGTGCTCTCCCTTGATTCCTGCGGACTCTGCGCTGCTGCTGCTGCTGTCCTTTGTCCTTACCTGGGACCTCCTCCTTGCCCTTGTCTTCCTTTTCCCATGCGTTATTTGGCTCCTGCTTATACTTGTGTTCTGAAGATGACTCTGCTCTTTGCTCTTTATTTCCTTCAGACTTTTGCCCTTTTTCCCTCTAGGGTAACTGAGACTCACCAGTTGGCAGAATTGAATGAGAAGAAGAATGAACGACTCCGTGCTGCCTTTGGCATCAGTGATTCTTACGTGGATGGCAGTTCCTTTGATCCTCAGCGTCGTGCTCGAGAAGCTAAACAGCCAGCTCCTGAACCTCCCAAACCTTACAGGTATATGAAATTGAGAAGCTGCTGTCAACTTTTCCTGGTTCTAAGTACCTTGTTCTGTTCTTTTTTGTGTTTGGGCAGTTTTCCCCCAAAGTTCAGATTTTGTTCTTCAGAGTTGAAATGTCTAAGAAAATTTGTTCTAGGGCCAGGCATGGTGACGCACGCCTGGAATCCCACTACTTTAGGAGGTTGAGGCAGGAAGATCTGTTGAGACCAGGAGTTTGAGACCAGCATGGGCAGCAAAGTGAGGCCCTGGTCTCTACCAAAAAAAAAAGTCAGGTGTGGTGCATGCCTGTAGCCCTAGCTTCTTAGGAGGCTGAGGTGAGAAAGTCACTTGAGTCCAGAGTTTGAGGTTACAGTGAGATATGATCATGCCACTGCACTCCAGCCTGGGCGTTAGAGCAAGATCCCATCTCTTAGAAAATAAAAGGAAATTGACTGACTCTGTGGCTCAGCCTGTAATCCCAGCACTTTGGGAGGCTGAGGTGAGTAGATTGCCTGAGCCCATGGCTTCAAGACCAGCCCGGACAACTTGGTGTGAGACCTTGTCTCTACAATAAATCAGAAATTAGCTGGGCGTGATAGCACGCGCCTGTAGTTCTGCCTACTTGGAAGTCTGAGGTGGTGGAAGAATCACTGGAGCCCAGCAGGTCAACCCTGGGGTGGCTGTGAGTGTGCCGCTGCACTCCAGCCTGGGTGATGTAGTGAGACTCCAAAAGAAAAGAAAATTTGTTATAGCACTTACCTCTACTATTTATGTTTTCCTAGCCTTGTTCGAGAGTCTAGCAGTTCTCGCTCACCAACCCCAAAGCAAAAGAAGAAGAAAAAGAAGAAAGATAGAGGACGGTAAGTTAGTTGGAAGGTTACTTTAATATTTAGGAGACCAATCCAGTGGTGCACTTTCTCTCTGGAGTCAAAAATTTATGGTTCCAGAAAGCAGGAGACAGTTGTCAGGGAGGAGGTAGTTACTATTCAGGTCTCTGTTGGAAGAAGTGTATGTGCTTCTCAGTGGAGAAGTATTGAGTGAGGCTCTGTCAGTTAAGAACTGGCCTGCAGGCTGGGCACGGTGACTCAGCCTGTAATCCCAACACTTTGGGAGGCTGAGGCAAAAGGGTTGCCTGATCCTGGGGTTTTGAAACCAACGTAGGCACCTTGGTGAGACTTTGTCTCTACAATAAATCACAAAAACTTGCTGGGCATGGTCCATGTGTCTGTAGTTCCAGCTACTTGGAAGGCTGAGGCAGAAGAATTGCCTAAGCCCAGCAGGTTGCGTTGCATTGGCTATGAGCATGCCACTGCACTCCAGCCTGGGCGGCAAGACTGAGACTCCAATTCTAAAAACAAACAAACAAAAACTGGCCTGCAGCATTTTAGATTTCTGGGATTTTCTTTTTCATTTTGAGGTTTGTAGACTTTAGCTATCTATACTTCTTGGAGAGTAAAGGAATAAGTTCTGAGATTAGGTCTGGGCATTGATGCTGTTGGGGTGTTGAAGAATTTTAGAAAACCTTTTAAGGGAATGAATTTGTAAGTGGAAGGGCCAGGGAAGAAGCCAGGCAGAATGATCTTGCTTCTGAACCCATCTTTAGCAGGTCAGAGAGCAGCTCTCCTCGACGAGAGAGAAAGAAGAGCTCAAAGAAGAAAAAGCACAGGTATGGGAAGGGAATACTTGGAATGACTGGAAAGGCTTGCTGAATTCAGGCAAAGTGTTGGTTTATGTTTTTTCATTCTCTTTTCCAACAGGTCAGAATCTGAGTCCAAGAAACGGAAGCATAGGTAAGAGGTCTTTAATTCATAGGGGTCAGAGTGGCATGTGAGAGTAGTGAGCTGTTGCTTGATGGCCTTCTTGCTCTTTACTTGGCCTCTGGGAGGTTTCTTTGTCTTGGAGTAAAGCTCAATTCCATGATCTTTCTGCTGTCAATACTCCACAATTCTTTCTGTTTCACTTTTGGTTTTATTTGCTTTTTTTAAAAAAAATTTTAACTACTTTCCTTATCTCCTAGGTCTCCTACTCCAAAGAGCAAACGTAAATCTAAGGACAAGAAGCGAAAGCGGTAAGTGGGTTTGTAGGAATTTGCTTTGTAGGTAGATGAATGCCATGTTAGAGGAAGAGGGCAGAATCAGTCATGTCTCTGACTGGTAAAGGGTTGAGGAATGGGTGAGGAGATCCAAAATAGGTGTGGCAGCACCCTGAGCTGTGGTGGTGGTGTTTTTCCTTCAGGTCTCGAAGTACAACACCAGCCCCCAAGAGCCGCCGGGCCCACCGTTCAACTTCTGCTGACTCTGCTTCCTCCTCTGATACTTCCCGCAGTCGGTAAGGGGTAGTCCAGGAGGAAGGGAGGGAAAGGGAATGATGGGTTAATCAATTTAATATTTATTGAGCGCCCACGGTGTGCTAGGCGCTGCACAGACCATTCGGAAGACACGGTCCCTGCCCTCTAGGAGCTGACAGGCTAAAGCAACAGGATGGACAGACATATACATTTCCCCTTCTCTTTTTTTTGTTTTGTTTATTTGTTCTTTTTTGTTTCGTTCTGATGTATATGGACTGCCAGAATAGGGGGGGGTGGTTTGTTCGTGGTGTCTGGGGGAGGAAGGAATCCTTACCCTGGCTTCCTTAATCGGGGAAGGCTTCCTGAAGGAGGTGGGCTCAGGTGAGTTGTGAATGAAGCAGGTAGGGAATGGGCTGGGTGGACGGTTTGGGATGTGTCTGGGGAGGTGAGTAAAGGGGTAGAGGGAGAACATTTTTTGGGATTGCGTTGGGAAAAGAAGGACCAAAGTGGACTGAACTGGCATTTCAGTGAATGAACTGAGTCATGTGACGAAGGCGGCTTTTTGGAAGAGGGTTGTACAGTTAGGAAAGTTGGATGGGAGCTGGGGAGGGGGTTTTCTGTTCTCCCTTTGAGCTGATTACTCTTCTCTCCCCCATCCTCAATTTACTCCCTCAGGTCTCGAAGTGCTGCAGCTAAAACCCATGCAACTGCCTTGACTGGGCAAAGTCCTTCCCCTGCTTCAGGGCGTCGAGGGGAGGGAGATGCACCTTCCACTGAACCAGGTACCACCAACACACAACGGCCTAGCAGCCCAGAGCCTTCTACAAAGCAACCTGGCAGCCCTTATGAAGACAAAGACAAGAAGGAGGTATGTTTTGGTGATATTCATTGGATTCCAAGCATGTGGATTTGGGGTAGATGTATGAAGTGAAAGGGAGAGGTAATGGTGTAGTAAGAAGTAAGTCAGGTCTTTTTTCTGTATTTCTCTCCTAGTCATCAAGCTCTTTTGTATTTATGGGTCTTTTAGAATTAAACCTTATGGGATGTTCATAGGTTTTTTTATTGTCCTGTTTGTACATGTGCACAGAAGTAGAATGAAAGTTTGTTTTTTTTGAGTCAGAGTCTCACTCTGTCACCCAGGCTGGAGTGCAGTGGCACACTTACGGCAGCCACAGTCTCGACCTCCTGGGCTTAGGTAATCCATCTGCCTCAACTTTCCAAGTTGTTGGAACTGGTGGCATGCACCACCATGCCCAGCTAACTTTTTTTTGATTTATTGGAGAGATGTGATCCTGCTATGTTGCCCAGGCTGCTCTCGAACCTGTGGGCTCAGGTAATCCTCTCACCTCAGCCTCTCAAAGTGCTGGGATTACAGGCGTGAGCCACCACACCCGGCTAAAAGTTTCTTTAAAGTACATTGGACTCTGCTACTTATGATGTCTGTAGTTTCTTATCTGTTTCATCAAATGGTGGTCATGACTAAATAAAATTGGTTTGCTGCCCGCAGTCTGCAAACACTATGAGATGGTATTTTCAGTAGGTTCCTAGTGTTTTACACCTTCCACTCTAATTCAAGCCCTAACCTTTTCTTTTTGCTTCAGCTAAAATGCAGTGTATATTCTTGTTCATTTCTTGTGTTGTGCAGTTACCTTTCCAAATTACAAATGGAAACACCTCAGAAACTTTTCTACTTATTGTTTTTGAATTGTATTTGTTTTTTTAAATTTTTTAATTTTTTTGAGTTGGAGTCTCACTCCGTCGCCCAGACTGGAGTGCAGTGGCCGCTTCCAGCCACTGCAGCTCGACCTGCTGGCCTCCGGCGATCCTTCCGCCTCAGCCTTCCAAGTAGCTGGAACTACAGGCGTGCGCTACCATGCCCAGCTAATTTTTGATTTATTGTAGAGATGAGGTCTCAACGCCAAGTTGCCCAGGCAGGTCTCAAACCCGCGGGCTCAGGCAATCCACTCACCTCAGCCTCCCAAAGGCACAGGATTACAGGCTGAGCCACCGAGCCCAGCTTGTATTCATTTTTTATAGTGATCTTTTTTCACTGTACTACATCCATTCTGGTCTGCTTTTTTGGTCACACAAATCATGTTCTCAAGCCTTTGCTCTTTGCCTTTATTCATGTTATTTCTTTTAATTTAATATAGTTATTTACTAAGGGTGAATTAGGAAAACTGCTTACTTTTCCATTTAAAAATGTCTTTTCCTTTTGTGTTTTCAACAGCATTTAGTAATGTTACTTGTTGAATGTAGTGCCTTAGTTATTTGAGTTTTTTTTCTCAGTTATAAGACTATTGAGGTCACAGATTATTCATCTTCATGTTTTCCCCTCTATGTATTATATAATTCTTTGTTTTTGAATGAAAGGGTTGCTTATGGTGAGAAAAAGGACCAAGTGGTATTATGGGGTGTGTTGAAGAAAAGTTTAATTGGTGAGGGTATTGATATCTAATGGTGATATGAAGTTTTGGTGTTTATGTATCCCTATCCCTACTCTCTTCCACTCGTAGAAATCTGCAAGTCGACCTAGCCCCTCTCCGGAAAGGAGCGGCACAGGCCCAGAACCACCTCTGCTCCTTGCTGAGCAACGTGGCAGCTCCCCACAACCCCTTGCAACAACCCCCTTAAGTCAGGAGCCAGTGAAGCCCCCATCTGAGGCCTCCCCAACTCGGGGCCGTTCACCACCTAAGTCTCCTGAGAAACCTCCCCATACTTCTTCTTCGGAGAGCAGCCCCCCATCCCCTCAACCTACCAAAGTTTCTCGGCATGCCAGCTCTTCCCCTGAAAGTCCTAAACCTGCTCCAGCTCCGGGAGCCCGCCGAGAGATTTCTTCTTCTCCCACATCCAAGAATCGCTCACATGGCCGAGCAAAACGGGATAAATCACATTCTCATACCCCTTCTCATAGGTTGGGGAGGTCCCGTAGCCCTGCGGCCACTAAGAGGGGACGATCTCGATCACGAACGCCTACCAAGAGAGGTCATTCTAGGTCCCGGTCCCCTCAGTGGCGTAGGTCCAGGTCTGCGCAGAGGTGGGGAAGATCTAGAAGTCCCCAGCGACGTGGCCGTTCTAGGTCTCCTCAGCGACCAGGCTGGTCCAGGAGCAGAAATACCCAGAGAAGAGGCAGGTCTAGGTCAACAAGGCGAGGGAGGTCACACTCTAGATCCCCAGCTGCTCGGGGCAGATCTCGTTCTAGAACACCAGCCCGGCGGGGCAGGTCCCGCTCTAGAACGCCTGGCAGGCGGAGATCGCGATCCAGAACACCTGCCAGGCGCAGATCTCGGTCTAGAACACCAGCTCGAAGGGGCCGGTCTCGT
This sequence comes from Carlito syrichta, assembly GCF_000164805.1. NCBI lineage: Eukaryota > Metazoa > Chordata > Mammalia > Primates > Tarsiidae > Carlito > Carlito syrichta. Next base: position 322,938 of record NW_007250782.1, on the reverse strand, counting down.
TCTAGAACTCCTGCTAGGCGCAGATCTAGGACCCGATCACCAGTACGACGGAGGTCTCGTAGTAGATCACCAGCCAGGAGAAGTGGCCGGTCACGCTCTAGAACCCCCGCCAGACGTGGCCGGTCACGCTCTAGAACCCCCGCCAGACGTGGCCGGTCACGCTCTAGAACCCCTGCTAGGCGCAGTGGTCGCTCGCGCTCCAGAACACCAACCAGGAGAGGGAGATCTCAGTCTAGGACACCAAGACGGGGACGATCCCACAGTAGAAGCCTAGTTAGACGTGGAAGGTCTCACTCTAGAACACCACAAAGAAGAGGCAGGTCTGGCTCATCATCAGAGCGGAAGAACAAATCCAGAACATCTCAGAGAAGGAGCAGGTCCAACTCAAGCCCAGAAATGAAAAAAGCTCACATTTCTTCAAGGCGGAGCAGGTCTCTCTCTTCACCACCATCCAAAGCAAAATCTCGCTTGTCTTTGAGTCGAAGCCTTTCAGGGTCTTCTCCATGCCCTAAACAGAAATCACAGACACCACCCAGACGTAGTCGCTCTGGATCATCCCAAACTAAAGCTAAATCTAGAACACCACCCAGGCGCAGTCGCTCTGGTTCTTCTCCGCCATCTAAGCAGAAATCTAAAACACCATCAAGACAAAGTCATTCCAGTTCATCTCCTCAACCTAAAGTGAAATCTGGAACACCACCAAGGCAAGGGTCTGTAACAAGTCCCCAAGCCAATGAGCAGTCTGCAACACCACAGAGACGAAGCCGTTCAGAATCTCCACCTGACCTTGAACTGAAATCTAGGACACCTTCAAGACATAGCTGCGCAGGGTCCTCTCCTCCTAGAGTGAAATCTGACACACCTCCCAGGCAGAACCCTTCTGGTTCTTCATCTCCGCAACCCAAAGTGAAGGCAATAATATCACCAAGACAAAGAAGCCATTCTAGCTCTTCTTCTCCAAGTCCTAGTAGGGTGACATCTAGAACACCTCCAACTCAAAGCAGGTCAGTGTCTCCCTGCTCCAATTTGGAATCCAGATTGTTGCCAAGACACAGCCATTCTAGGTCCTCCTCACCAGATACCAAAGTAAAACCTGGAACACCACTGAGACAGAGTCACTCAGGGTCTACTTCGCCATACCCCAAAGTAAGGCCCCAGACTCCACCAGGGCCAGCTCTTTATGGATCAAAGTCACCATGTCCCCAAGAGAAGTCTAAAGACTCACCAGCACAAAGTTGTGCTGGTTCCTTCTCTCTGTGCCCAGGAGTAAAATCTAGCACACCACTGGGTGAGAGCTATTTTGGTCTCTCATCTCTGCAACAGAAAGGACAATCTCAATCTTCACCAGATCCCAGGTCTGATACTTCAAGTCCAGAAGCAAGACAGAGTAACTCAGAATCTCCATCTCTGCAGAGCAAATCTCAAACGCCTCCTATAGGCGGTCGGTCCAGGTCCTCATCTCCAATCACTGAACTGGCACCCAAATCTACAACAAGACAAGATAGAAATGAATTGTCAGCTATTCCTGGACTGAAATCAGGAATGTCTCCTGAGCAGAGCAGGTCCCAGTCTGACTCTTTATATCTTACAGTGGACTCTAAGTCTCTTCTGGGTCAGAGTAGATTGGAGCTTTCATCTGAATCAAAAGAGAAAATAGGCTTCTTCCCTCAGGAGAAACTTACTGCATTATCTCCTAGACCAAGAGACAAGTTTAGTCCTCCACTACAGGAGAGGCCTGGGTCTTCAGTCTTCAAAGACATACCCAGAACCCTGTCAAGGGAAAGAAGTGGTGCTGAGTCATCTGCAGATTCAAAAGACCAAAGTACATTAGATAAGTCAAGCCAAGATGAAGAGTTAATGGCGGTGGTAGAGAAACCTGAAGAACCTTCAAACCAGACCCTGCCCCATTTGTCTCCAGAACTTAAAGAAATGCATGGAAGTAACTTGGAATCATCGCCTGAAGTAGAAGAAAGGCCTGTTGTGTCTTTGACTCTTGACCGAAGTCAGTCACAGGCTTCTTTGGTAGCAGCAGAAGTCCTTGAGATGGCGTCATCTTGGGGTGGACCACATTTTTCTCCAGAGCATAAAGAACTGTCTAACTCTTCCCCCAGGGAGAATAGCTTTGGATCACCTTTAGAATTTAGAAATTCAGGCCCTTCTGCTACAGAAATGAATGCTGGGTTTCCTTCTGAGATTAAAGAAGATTTGAATGGACCTTTTCTTAATCAGTTGGAGACAGATCCATCTCTAGACATGAAAGAACAATCGACAAGATCCTCCAGACGCAGCAGTTCTGAGTTATCCCCAGATGCAGTGGAAAAGGCAGGAATGTCTTCAAATCAGAGCATCTCTTCACCTGTTCTTGATGTTATACCCAGAACACCCTCAAGAGAAAGAAGTAGTTCTGCATCTTCTCCTGAACTGAAAGATGGTTTACCTAGAACTCCATCAAGGAGAAGCAGGTCTGGGTCTTCTCCAGGACTGAGAGATGGGTCTGGAACTCCTTCTAGGCACAGCCTGTCTGGGTCCTCTCCTGGAATGAAAGATATACCTAGAACACCATCCAGGGGGAGAAGCGAATGTGATTCCTCCCCAGAACCAAAAGCTTTGCCTCAGACTCCTAGACCAAGGAGTCATTCTCCATCATCTCCAGAGCTCAACAACAAGTGTCTTACCCCCCAGAGAGAAAGAAGTGAATCAGAATCGTCAGTTGAACAGAAAACTGTGGCTAGGACTCCCCTTGGGCAGAGAAGTCGATCTGGATCATCTCAAGAACTTGATGGGAAACCCAGTGCATCCCCTCAAGAAAGAAGTGAGTCAGACTCTTCTCCAGATTCTAAAGCCAAGACACGAACCCCGCTTAGGCAGAGGAGTCGCTCTGGATCATCTCCAGAGGTTGACAGTAAATCCCGGCCTTCTCCTCAGCGCAGTAGGTCTGGCTCCTCCCCAGAAATGAAAGATAAGCCAAGAGTGGTACCAAGAGCACAGAGTGGTTCTGATTCATCTCCTGAACTCAAGGTTCCTGCTCCTCGGGCCCTTCCCAGACGAAGCAGATCTGGTTCATCGAGCAAAGGCAGAGGTCCTTCTCCTGAAGGAAGCAGCAGTACTGAGTCCTCTCCAGAACACCAACCTAAATCTAGAACTGCTCGAAGAGGCTCCAGGTCATCAGTAGAGCCTAAGATCAAGTCTCGCACGCCACCTCGGCGTCGTAGCTCTCGTTCATCTCCTGAACTAACAAGGAAGGCCAGACTCTCCCGTAGAAGCCGCTCTGCCTCATCTTCACCAGAAACCCGTTCTAGAACTCCTCCAAGACGCCGAAGAAGTCCCTCAGTGTCTTCCCCAGAGCCACCTGAAAAATCAAGGTCTTCACGCCGGCGGCGCTCAGCTTCATCTCCACGCACTAAGACAACTTCAAGGAGAGGCCGTTCTCCTTCACCAAAACCTCGTGGACTCCAGAGGTCCCGTTCTCGCTCAAGGAGGGAGAAAGCCAGAACAACCCGACGTCGAGATAGGTCTGGGTCTTCTCAGTCAACATCTCGGAGAAGACAGCGGAGCCGGTCAAGGTCTCGGGTTACTCGCCGGCGGAGGGGAGGCTCTGGTTATCGCTCAAGGTCACCTGCCCGGCAGGAGAGTTCCCGGACCTCCTCTCGACGCCGAAGAGGCCGCTCTCGGACACCCCCAACCAGTCGGAAACGTTCTCGCTCACGCACATCACCAGCCCCATGGAAACGCTCTAGATCTCGAGCTTCTCCAGCCACTCACCGACGATCCAGGTCCAGAACACCCCTGATAAGCCGACGTAGGTCTAGGTCTCGAACCTCACCAGTCAGTCGGAGACGATCAAGGTCTAGGACATCAGTGACTCGTCGAAGATCTCGGTCGAGAGCATCCCCAGTGAGTCGCAGGCGATCTAGGTCCAGAACACCTCCAGTAACCCGCCGTCGTTCAAGGTCCAGAACACCAGCAACACGCCGGCGCTCCCGTTCTAGAACTCCACCTGTGACTCGAAGAAGGTCTAGATCTAGGACTCCTCTGGTAACGAGGAGGCGATCTCGAAGCAGAACTTCGCCTATCACTCGCAGAAGGTCAAGATCCAGAACATCTCCAGTTACTCGAAGGAGATCTCGCTCTCGCACATCTCCAGTAACTCGAAGAAGGTCTCGCTCTCGAACCTCTCCGGTGACACGCCGCCGCTCTAGGTCCCGAACACCTCCAGCTATTCGGCGCCGCTCTAGGTCTCGAACACCACTGTTGCCACGCAAACGTTCTCGAAGTCGCTCACCACTTGCTATCCGCCGCCGTTCTCGATCCCGTACTCCACGAACAACTCGGGGCAAACGGTCCTTAACAAGATCTCCTCCAGCCATCCGTAGGCGTTCTGCATCTGGAAGTAGTTCCGATCGGTCACGTTCTGCTACTCCTCCAGCAACAAGGAATCATTCTGGTTCTCGGACACCTCCAGTGGCACTCAATAGCTCCAGAATGAGCTGTTTCAGTCGTCCTAGTATGTCACCAACTCCTCTTGACCGCTGTAGATCACCTGGAATGCTTGAACCCCTTGGCAGCTCTAGAACACCCATGTCTGTCCTACAGCAAGCTGGTGGCTCCATGATGGATGGTCCAGGTTCCCGAATACCTGATCACCAGAGAACATCTGTGCCCGAAAATCATGCTCAATCTAGAATTGCACTTGCCCTAACAGCCATCAGTCTTGGCACTGCTCGGCCTCCTCCGTCCATGTCTGCTGCTGGCCTTGCAGCACGAATGTCCCAGGTTCCAGCTCCAGTGCCTCTCATGAGTCTCAGAACGGCTCCAGCTGCCAACCTTGCCAGCAGAATTCCTGCTGCCTCTGCAGCAGCCATGAACCTGGCCAGCGCCAGGACACCTGCCATCCCAACAGCAGTGAACTTGGCTGACTCTCGAACGCCAGCCGCTGCAGCAGCAATGAACTTGGCCAGCCCCAGAACAGCGGTGGCACCTTCAGCCGTGAACCTTGCTGATCCCCGTACTCCCACAGCCCCAGCTGTGAACCTAGCAGGAGCCAGAACCCCAGCTGCCTTGGCAGCTTTGAGTCTCACAGGCTCTGGCACCCCCCCAACTGCTGCAAGTTATCCATCCAGCTCCAGAACACCCCAAGCTCCAGCCTCTGCAAACCTGGTGGGCGCTCGGTCTGCACATGCCGCAGCTCCTGTGAATATTGCCAGCTCTAGAACCCCTGCAGCCTTGGCCCCTGCAAGCCTCACGAGTGCTAGGATGGCTCCGGCATTGTCTGGTGCAAACCTCACCAGTCCCAGGGTGCCCCTTTCTGCCTATGACCGTGTCAGTGGCAGAACCTCACCACCGCTCCTTGACCGAGCCAGGTCCAGAACACCACCTTCTGCCCCGAGCCAGGCTAGAATGACCTCTGAGCAGGCTGTCTCACCTGCCTCAAGAATGGTCCAGGCTCCCTCACAGTCTCTTTTTCCTCCAGCACAGGATCGGCCTAGGTCCCCTGTGCCATCTGCTTTTTCAGACCAATCCCGGTCTTTGATTGCCCAGACTACCCCTGTAGCAGGGTCTCAGTCCCTTTCTTCTGGGGCAGTGGCAAAGACCACGTCCTCTGCTGGTGACCACAATGGCATGCTCTCGGTCCCTGCCCCTGGTGTGTCCCACTGTGAGGGTGGGGAACCACCTGTCCCCACTGGGGCCCAGCAACCTTCTGCGTTGGCCACCCTGCAGCCAGCAAAAGAGCGGCGGAGCTCCTCCTCCTCGTCCTCTAGCTCCTCCTCTTCATCATCATCGTCGTCCTCTTCCTCCTCCTCCTCCTCCTCCGGCTCCAGTTCTAGTGACTCGGAGGGCTCTAGCCTTCCTGCGCAACCTGAGGTGGCACTGAAGAGGTGAGGGAGCTTGGCTTTTAGAAACCTTCGGGGTGGGGGGAGGCGTTGGGGATGTGTGGGGGAGTGGGGAGGGAGAAGCCGTGTCGAGGTGCTTGACCCTTTGAGGAGGTATGGGGGACCTTGACCCTCAAGCTGAGGGTAGAAGAGAATGCTGGGGTGGGGGCTGATGGGGGAGGAATGGGACAGATAAAAGTCTCCAAAGGTTAATTGTCTATAGGATAATGATAAGTTTTCCATCTCTACAGAGGACAGAACTAGAGGAAATGGACTTAATTTTACAGCAGGAGGGATGGCAGTTAGACCTCAAGAGGAACTCCCTGGGCTGGAAGGATCTTCAGAGGTCATCCCATCCCTCTCCCTGCCTCCAGGCAGGACGGCCCCTTCCCCAGCCAACCTGCACTCACAGGGGCCTCCCCAAGCTGCGGCTCTCCGGGGAAGGAGACCACCCAGCTTCAGCTTCTACACCTGAGCCCAGAGGCCTTATTCCTCCATCAGGGACATTCTTGAGGTTTAACCTTGATCCCTTGTGCTGCGGGCCCCAGCCTGTTGCTTGTGTTAGCAGAGGTTGGGTCAGCTTGGACCACTGCTCTCCAGAGAATGTGCTCACTGGCTCTTCTGGCTCGGAGAGCTCCCAGGCCTTTCTCAGGCACCCCTCCCCCACTGCCATTCCTCCAGGCCAAGGAAGGTAGGGTTGGGGCTGGGGCAGCTTGTCTCCTTGTGACATTTCTCTTCTCCCACAGGGTCCCCAGCCCCACGCCTGCCCCAAAGGAGGCTGTTCGAGAGGGACGTCCTCAGGAACCAACCCCAGCCAAACGGAAGAGGCGCTCTAGCAGTTCCAGTTCCAGCTCCTCCTCTTCATCTTCCTCCTCCTCCTCCTCCTCCTCCTCTTCTTCCTCTTCTTCCTCCCCCTCCCCTGCCAAGCCTGGCCCTCAGGCCTTGCCTAAACCTGCAAGCCCCAAGAAACCACCCCCTGGCGAGCGGAGGTGAGTGCTACCTTGCCTGAGATAGGACGGTGGGCGGTGGCTTGTCCAGAGAAGGGACCCTGGGATATGAGCTCCCTGCTGGGTTGTCTCGAGTGGACTAAAGTGTCTGGTTGTGTGGGAGGAGTCAGGCACGCTCCTCTTCCCCTACTCCTTCGGCCCCGTTCTGGCAGAGAGTGAGCTGCACCCTCCAAATGGGTGCTTGAGCCAGAATTGGGGCGTCCTAGGCTTCTTCCTCTCCCTCACCCTGACACACAGCCTGGTCCCAGGGATTCTAGCTTTAAGTCTCCTTAGCGCTGCTGCCAGGGCTCTGGTCTGGCCACCATCATCATCTCCCGACTCTGTCCACAGCCTCCTCCCTGTCTCCCTGCCTCCACGCCATTCTCTTCCACATGTAGCCAGAGGGATCTTTCTAAAACGCACATCTGGTTACTTCCCTCCACTCCACAAATCCTTCCGGGACGCCCTGTGGCCTGCAGGATAAAGCCCCACCTCTGCGGGAATGGCGTGTGAGGCTCTTCACCAACTGGCCTTGCCCGCCCTGTGTTCTCCTCTCCTACCCGCCCCCACACATGCCCTGTGCTCCAGCCATACCCAGCGCCTTGCAGTCTAAGGAGAGCCCATGCCTTTGGACATGCTGTTCCTTCTGCCTGGAATTTCCTTGTCCGCCTGGTGAACTCCTCGTTCTGCAAGACTCCACTCAAACAGCACCTTCGAGAAGACTGACCTCCCCCTCCCCTCCCCGCCCACGTTCCCCTCCCTTGGGTCCCCAGACCTGTGCACTTCCAAACCTGCGGGGCTGCTTCCCACACATGGGGCCGTGTGTGCCTTCACCACTGAGCTCCCTCAAGAGCAGGGACTGTCTTTATCTTCCCACCCCCGCTGCCCCCTGTGCCTGCCCACTGGGGCACATGGTGGATGGTGTGCGGGCGGATGGGTGAGTGAGCGGACAAAGGTGGGTCTGAGGCTGGCCCTGCGTGGTGTGAGGTTTGGTGGTCAGGACCTGGGTGGGTGGTCCTGAGTGCTGGCTGGTGTGTTGGGAAGGGTGTGGTGCTAGGAGGTTCTACTCTGCTCCCAGGTCCCGCAGCCCCCGGAAGCCAATAGACTCCCTTCGGGACTCTCGGTCCCTCAGCTATTCGCCTGTGGAGCGTCGCCGTCCCTCACCCCAGCCCTCACCACGGGACCAGCAGAGGTAGGCCAACCAACAGCCAGAAGTCTGGCCACCCCTGACTTCTGCAGTTTGAGGTTTAGTGGTGCCTGAGGTTGGTGCCACCCTGTGGTCTGATACCTGCTGTGTGTTGCAGCAGCAGCAGTGAGCGGGGTTCCCGGAGAGGCCAGCGTGGGGACAGCCGCTCCCCGGGTCACAAGCGCAGGAAGGAAACACCTAGCCCTCGGCCCATGCGACACCGCTCCTCCAGGTGCGCCACACCCCGGAAGGCTGAGCCACTGCCGGTGGTGGTGGGTGGTGGCCCCATTCTGGAAGTGGCCCAGAAAGCTGGGCTTGAGTCTTTCCGTTGATGCCCATCTTTTCTGTTGCAGGTCTCCATAAGTCTTTGGGGGATTCCACCATACCCCATGCTCTGGAGCTCCAGGGGGTGTCCTCTTGTTCATCAGCAGAGATGTGGGAGGGGGCATTGTCTGTCCCCCTTGAACCTTGGCAGCCCTTGGAGGGAGGCTCCCTTTCCCTCCACTTTTTTTTTCTTTGTTCATGTGAAATGTTACTCTCTGTGAGTTTTTCCTGGTTCACGTGTTTTGGGGGGTTTGGGGTGGGAGGGAATACAGATGGGAGCTGGGGGAGGGGAGGATGCAGTTCAGGATACCCCAACCTGGAATCAGGGCCTGGGAGGCATGGCCCCCCTTGTGTCCCCAGGTTCTTGAGGGGTCAGGTGATGGTTTGGGACTGAGGAGGTTCTGTTTGGGGTGGCCTTGGAAGGGGCCGGAGTTGAAATAACTTGGCCCCTACTGCCCCCCACGAGGTTATGGCCCCTCCCCCCAACTTCTCTTCACGTTTCTTAAAGGCATTTTGGTTTTTTAAAATCTGTACAGCAAGAGCAACTTTTTCTGTCAAATAAAAATGAGAAATGCAGGAATTGGGTCTATAGACTGTTTATTAGGCATGGTGAGGGGAGGGGCCGCCTTGAGTCAGGCAGCCCTTTGCCTGTGGGAGCCCTGAAGGGCCCCGCCTTACCAAACATGCTCCCAACCAGACATGGGTTCCAGCTTACATATTTGCTCTCAGCTTTTGTTCCTCAGGACACGAAGGCCCTGGGAGTAGGCATGCTTAGGGGTGAACACCTTGAAGGAACAGGCGTAGAATTTTCTGTCCCCTGCTGACATGGGCTGGCCCAGGTTTCCGGGTTCTTCCCAGTCTTCCTACATCTTGGTGGCTGACAGCAGCTCGCCCCTCAGGAGAGCCCAGGTCCCTGTGGCACCTTTGAGTAGCATGCTGGGCAAGTTCTCAGCTAGGGCCCCAGGGTCTGGGAGACAGGACAGCAGGGGACCTGTAGACAAGAGCATGGGGGAGCAGGACCCATCCCAGGGAGGGTGATGCCTGGAGGCAGGAGGAAAGTACAGAGAAAGAGGCAGCAACCAGGCAGACACCCAAATCTTTTATTGGGGGGAACAGGCCTCTCGGGGGGCCAAGGTCGTCACTGCACAGCTTGTTCGTTGGTGCTGCTTCCTGAGTCCTGGGGCTTCATCACATCGGGCAGCTCAGGTGGGCTGGAGAAGGGCTCAATGCGCAGGGCCTCAAAGGTGTCATCTGTGGGGAAGGAACCGAGCTAGGGCATCCCTACCTTTGCCCCAGCCAGGGCGTCCATGGAAACCTGGAGCTTTGGGAGCCTCCCTTCATGCAAACACCCACCCCCACAGAGTTGGTCCCCATAGCCCTGACTCCCGACTCGGTGGAATGTGGTAGACATTCCACCACTCCTGCAAACCCCCTCCAGCTAGTCATTCTAGGGCCCTTTTCATCTTCCACATTCACTAGTGAGCCTGCCAGTCTCCACAGCCACCGTCAACCTTCACCCAGAGTACTGCTAGACTGTTCCTTCCCCGCTTAAACCTTCCAGTGGCTTCCCAGCATACTTGGAATCAAATTTCAAGTTCTTGTCATTATGCTTCTGATACTCTTATCTCCTGTGCTTGAAGTCTGGCTCCCTGTGTTCCCCCACCAAGCTCTTTCGCTGGTCCCAACACCTGCCCCTCATAATGGCTAGCTGCTTCTGGCCATTCAAGGTTCTTGTCACATCAGAAAAAACCTTCCCCAGCTCCCCCTCGGTCATGGCGTCCCAACATTCTTGAGGGCAATTACCACTGGCCAAAAGGGCTTTTGTTTCTACTGACTGGCTTCTGTCCCCACCAGAACAGTGGCTCCAGAAAGGCAAAACCCTTCTTGTCACCCCAGCACAGAGCAAACATTCCTCCCGTGCTTTCTTCCACCTAGGAGATCTTTCCACCTGTCTCCAGGTTCTCAACTGACCAGGCCCCCATGGAAAGCTGCCATGTCTGGTGATAGTTCTAGCTGTCCTAACTGGGGGGTGGGGGTGCAGCGGGAACCGCAGCTGGTGTCTAGTGGGTGGAGGCCAGGGGTGCTGCTACATATAACTGCCACCCAGCCCCAGGTGCAAACAGTGCTGAGGCTCAAAACCCAGACCCAGCCTAATCTAATTCATCTTCCAAGCCACAAACCCAGTCTTACCTTCATGATGGCCTTCACTCTGGTGATTACCTGGATGATGCCCTCTACCATTTGATTTGACACTGCCATCTCCTGACCAGTTAGTTTGGGGGAGGTGTCTCCTTCAGCATGGATATTTGAGCGGCTGAGGGTAGGGCACCCAGTCAAGGCCTATGAACTACATGCTGATTGGCGTTTTTGCAAGTAGTCCATGGGGAAGACAAGAGCTTTCGAGCCACACTGTGGCCCCTGTCAAGACATCAGCATCACCTGCCTGAGGGATGATGCCCCCTCTGGTAGTCCAGAGTCACCACCACATTCGATGCCATACTGGAGGGAAAAGCAAGTCATTTCCCTCAGCCTTGGGTTTTTCATCTGCAAAATGGATCTATCAACATCTTCCAAGTTACAGCAAACTTCTAGCATGGCTTTGGTCAAAATAGAGAAGCCCAGCCTGGGTTTAGGAAGCTGATCAGATATAATTTGGGCCCTCACTTGCCCCTTTCAGAAAGGCACCTGGTACAGGGCACAACTTGGACATCCATGCCAGCCCTGTATCTGACTTTCAGCATCACCCATATATGGGCAGAAGGAACCCACAGACCCCAAAGCCTCCTGTTTGCCAAGCACTTGCAGCAGACTGGACCCGGGGTGCACACACAAGGGCTCCTGCTGCTTTGCTGCAAGGCCAGCCCCGTCACACCCTTCATGAACAGGGACTCCCAGGCTGGGAGGGGTGGGAATGCAAAGTGGCTGGCCGGAGGACACAGCCACTGAGGCTGAGCCTGGTCCAGTTAACCCTGTGGATCTGAAGAGTGTAGTGAGGACTGCAGCCTTCCTCTTCAGCCCTTGTTACAAGTTCTTTCAAGGCAGAAACATTATTTCTTGTAGCTTTATCAAAGTTTCCCCAGTGTCTACACACTCTTGGGTCCACAGCTATGAAAACAGCTCTACAATTTCTGTTCAAATTCCTAGAGACAATGAATAAAATTTAGAAGCTTCCCTCCCTTTTTTTTGGGTGGGAGGAGATACATGCATTGGTAGGAAGTAAACCACTCTTCCCCAGGTTTCTAAAGCTTGCACAGGTGTGGCTGATGGCGCAAAGGCTCTGGATCTGAATCCTAGACTGGGCAGTTACAGCAAGTGACCTGACTTCCCCAGGCTCACTTTGTGCATCCTGAGAACTGGCACAATCCCAGGCTTAACCACTCGGACATGCTGCGGGATTAAGTGAGTGCTGCACAGACAGCCTGGCACAATGTCTGGCTCCCAAATGGTCCAGCAGCCAGCATTTCCACCGGGGCTCCCCATGTGACTGCTGGCAAGTCTCAGTGTCCTAATCTGAAAAACGGGGATGATGCAGTGAGGACCTCCCGGGACTACCGAGAAGGTGAGATGGGACAATGGAAGTCACCTGTACAAGTGAGCTGTATCATGACGAGGGATCTTTGAATCCTTTGGGGAAAAGGCTTTGGTTTCTACAAGCATCTCGTTTGCTTTTTTAAAAATGAAACAAACACTGTTAAAGCTGCCTTTTGTGCACAGGAAGACACTGTCACACAGGCTTGAGGGAACACCTCCAAGCTCCCCAATAACCCCTCTGGCTGATCCCACCCTGCTTGGCTGCCATCCAGCTCAGGCCCCTCTCACCTGCCCGGAAGGCCAGCCCCACTGTGGCTGGGGCCTGTGGCCGTGCTGTTTGGCTGGTGAAGCCACACTCGCCCAGCGTCTTGCCATCATCCAGGAGCTGGTCGTCCTGAGGAGAGAGGCAGGATCTTAAGAAAGGCCCCAGGAGGGGCAAATGTCAGAGATCTCTCTGACCAACAACAACACTGGAAATTAAAGAAGGGAAGAGAGACAATCCAGGGCCACACCAGTGTACACCAAACACAGAGACCAGCATTACATCCAAGAGTTCAGAGTCAGAGCCTCCCAGAGTGGGACTCTAGAGTCTTTCCAAATTCTCTGGGAAAATCTAACTTCAAGAGCCACTGAGCTAGTCTGGAGATAAACAGATCTGGATCTGAACCCCACCCAGTTCTGTCACCCTTGACGGGGTAGTTGAACCTTTTTGTTTGTTTGTTTGAGATGGGGTCTCACTGTGTTGCCCAGGCTGGAGCACAGCAATGATTTACAAGCATGATCAGTATACTACAGCCTCCAACTTCTGAGCTCAAGTGATCCTCCCACCTCAACCTCCCATGTAGCTGAGACTACAAGCATGAGTTGCCACACCCAAGGGATAGTACTTATGATGCAAAGTTTCCCAACCTGTAAAGAAGGAATTACTGGAATTCCTAACTCATAGGGCAGCCAGGAGGCCTCAATGTGCTAGGGAGGCACAGAAAGCACTATGTACAGTATGTGGCACGTGAGATGTGCTCAGGCAGCGAGGGCCATTATTAGGGAAGTCCCTGCAGGTATCAGGGAAGCAAAGCCTTTACAGAAGCTGAGGCTCTAAGCCTGGAGAAAAAGGTCAGGCTCCCAGTTCCCAGCTCTAGAATCAGATCAATACACTTAGGTGAGGCTCTCACCCTGCTGGAAGACTAAATCAGGGGCTGGTTCCTTAATGAAGACGCCAGACCCCTAGCCATTCTTCCTGAAAATCGCAGTTGGCTCGTAAGGAGGACAGGGGAGGCTTCCAGAACATCAGCAGGGGATTGGGCGGTCACAAACAATGGCTTGGTGGAGATCTGGTAGGACCCGGCTTTCTCTGCATGGGGCCCCCCGCCCCCAGGCGTGTCTGGGTGGCCTGCAGAACGAGCAGGAACTAAGGGTGTAAACCCCGGCTCTGCCGACAACCTTCGGCTGGGTAAGAGACCACCTCGCCGAACCTCGGTTTCCCTAGCCGCAGAGCGGGAGCTGTCCAGGGTCAGCAGGTCGCCGGCGGGACGGCCGCAGGGGCGGCACCACGGTGCCCCTGGGCGCCCGGGCCCGGCACGCGGCTTAGTCATCCCCCTGGGCCGACCTCCGGGGCGAGCGCCGCTCGCGCGCCACCCGCACAACAGACGTCCCACCCCGCGGCTCGGAGGCGCGGCCTCAACCTGCCGGACACCGTTGACATCGATGACACCGGCGCGGTCGCGCCCCCCGCCGCCCCTTCCCGGGACCGCACCTTGTACAGCCGCTGCTCGTCGGGC
>NW_007250782.1:307583-308988 GCF_000164805.1 Carlito syrichta | reverse complement strand
CGCCTCTCCCGGCCCCGCCGCCGCCATCTTAGGCGATCCGGAAGCGGGACACCCGGGCGGCGCGTGGCCGCCATCTCGGTGCCGGAGCGCGGTGGACGCTAGTCTCCAGGGCGACCGACGCAGGAGGCGGGGCGCCGTCTCGGGAGCGGCAACGGCGAGGTCCCCGTGTCTGTGCGAGCCGGTGGGCCCCGAGCGCGGGCGCAGCTTCCTTACGGGGCCCTCGGGGACTTCTGGCGCGCCTAGAACACCCCACCGCCCAGGGACGGTGAACGAGTGATGTGCGTCCTGGCCGAGGGGGAGGCGAGGCTCGTGCGTCTCAGTCTGGGCTTCCCTGGCAAGGCGTCCGACTCGCGCTGGCGGGGCTGCCCAGGCGGCCATTTTGGGAAGGTTTTACATTTTGGACCTTGGGGCCACCGGATTGGAAGAATGCCTCCCTTTCCCTGTCCCGGGCTGGGGCGTAAGGCTCGTGGCGTCCGGTCCGGAGAGGCCTTGTGGCCTCTGAGTAAGCCTGGAGGCTGCTTTGGGGCTTAGGGAGTGGGCCAGACGAGCCTCTTGGGATAGAAGAGGCGCCTCGGTTGAGGTCGGCGACAGCGCTCCCCGGGAGGAGGGAAGGGCAGCCCCTTCGCCCTAGGAGCCTTCGGCACCCGCCCGCCTCCCTGCCTGGCTGCATTCGGGCTCTGGAAGAACCTCGGTTTCCCTGGGTGGCCGTTCCTTGCACCAGGGCTGGCCGGCAGGTACACTAGAGCGGGGGCCCTGCTCGATCCCTCGCCTGCTGAGGGGCACCCCAGGCGGGGCTGGTGCTGGGCATGGCGGGATACGAGCCCGTGAGCGGCCCACGCGGCTTCCGCGGTTGTCGGGGCGGCGGTCTGAGGGCTGTCGATTGAGCAGAACCTGGAGCTGCAGCTGCCGCCGCGGCCCTGCGTCAAGCTGGCGGCTGGCCGAGCGGCTCTGGGTGTTACACGTAGCGAGTCCTGCTCCCCGACGCTGGTGCAGGGAAGAGAACTTTCTTCCAAAAGTGTGCAGAGCCTCACCAAGGGTTAGCTCTTCGTAGAGGTTCGCTAACCTGTGGCTGCAGTTTTTACTCTTTTTTTGGAATCGGAGTTTCACTTCGTCGCCCAGGCTGCAGTGCAGTGCCACGCTCACGGTCACTGCCACCGCAGTCTCGACCTGCTGGGCTCAGGCAGTCCCACCACCTCAGCCTTCCAAGCAACTGGAACTACAAGCATGCGCCACCACATCCAGCTAACTTTTTTATTTATTTATTTATTTTGAGTTGGAGTCTCACTCTGTCGCCCAGACTGGAGTGCGGTGGCCGCTTTCGGCCACTGCAGCCTCGACCTGCTGGGCTCTGGTGATCCTTCCCTCAGCATTCCAAGTATCTGGAACTACCACACCTGGCTAATAT
>NW_007250782.1:302954-307497 GCF_000164805.1 Carlito syrichta | reverse complement strand
CCCTGGGCTCAGGCAGTCCTCTCACCTCTGCCTCCCAAAGTGCTGGGATTACAGGCGTGAGCCACCACGCCCAGCCTGCAGTTATTACTTTGCAGTTATTGACTTATCCCCTTGGGAGCCCCCTGATGTCTCTTCCCGTCTTGTGACTTCCCTCACTGCGTTTCAGTGCAGCCACTATCCCTGAGCCCAGGGCAACCCTGGCTGCCTGCTGGCTCCCAGGGTCCTCAGCAGTCCCAGCCCCTCATGAACCTTTGCTTCAGTACTTGAGTCTTGAGGCAGAGGACGGGTGACTGGTGGGAAGAGCTGTTGGACAGGCTGTTACTCTCGATCTTTATGCACAGAGCTGGCAGCTGTAGGTCCCGTGTTCTGGGGGTAAGGTAGGGGGTGGACGGTGGGCATAGAAGTTCTTGGAGGCAGTAACAGCCTGTCCAACAGCAGGCCTCCCAGATGGGGCAGGTGAAGATGAAGTTGAGGGGTGTGGGAGCTGGAGGGGCCTCCTCCGCACAATGATTTCCTTGCCATATCCTCTTGAATCCCGCTCCTTGGGCAGAGACCAGCACTGACTTTTGGGGGCGGTCACAGCTGACGCCCGAGCTCAGGATGCCCACCAGCAACCAAGGATCCCCTGATCATCCCTGCCAGGATCATTTCTGTCCCCCAGAGAGCAAATTCCCTGGGTTCAAACCCCAGCTCATACCTTGGGCAAGGCTCTGAGTCTCTACCTCAGTGTTCCCATCCACAGAAGACGTAGACGGTATAGAGCCCGCAGGGCATTTTAGGGGCACTAAATGCGCTGATGGCGGTAAAGCACTCGCACAGTGCCTGGGCTCAGGCAGGGAATGGTGTCTGTCTCTGCTGTCAGAGGTCACCGGCACCCAGCGTGAGTTCTTGCCCCCTTGTTTCTGCACACCCTATTATGCTGTGCACTTGGTGACTGTGGGAGGTGACTGCAGGCCATGGTGTCACTCAGTGCAGTGATACTTCCTGCAGGGGGAACGAGGTTGGGAGGTTTTGGGGAGCATGACCACTCACTGGCCGAGCCTGAGGTCCCCACCTGCTCTTGGAAGTGTGGTCTTGTGGGGTCCCTGTCCTCCCTTCTTAAGGCCATGACAGAAGTAATGGGAGCTGTCAAATGGGTAGCCAGCCCACTTGCTTCCTGTGCAGGAAAGGACCCCTGGCCTCAGAGCAGGCTCAGGGGCTCTGCCAGGCAGGCTTTCCCTTCTTGTCTACTCTTGTTTTGGCATTGATTAATAAAGAGTAATTGTCATTGATCACTATGAGTAATGTTCCTCTCATTTGTAGAGTGTCTTACAGCTGCTTACATCTTCATATGTGTTAGGAGTGTGGGATTCAAGTCCAGCTCCACCACTTACCAGCTGTGAGTCTTTGGGCATGTCGCCAAACCCCTGCCTGTTCCTCATCTGTGGATGAGATGAGGGAAATCTACTAAGAGCGCACACACTTCCGGCACAGTAAATATGCTCAGCAGGCAGAACAATGATCATTTTGGCTGTCTTCTTGATTATCCCAACAGTCACGACAGGGAAGGTGTCATCAGTGAGATTACTGATGGAGAAGCAGAGACTGAGTAGGGACTTGGGTGAGAGACTAGGACGTCTGACTGTGTCGCCACTGGAGCAGTGGACAGCTAGGAAGTGCCTACCTTCCAGCCGGAGTCCAGTGTTCTGTGCCCTCTGGAGTTCCCTGTTCTGCCGTCCCCACCAGGTGTTCCCCTCCTGGGTGCACGGCCTCCCAGCCTGTCACCTGGCAGGTCAGGCCTGCAGGGAAGGGGTGGGTGGGATGCAGTTAATGTAGTCCAAGGCACCTCTCCCCCAGGCGGGCTTGCTGACAGGTGGAAGGCAGCAGCCCAGGGCCAAGAGGAGCTGTGGCTTGCCCGTGTGCCATGTGCAGCCACACCAGAGCCGGCTGAAAGGAAGGGTGCAGGGAGGTGGCCCTGTTGCTGTGGGGTAGAGAGAGCAAAGGGCACCCCCCCCCAACACTGTTCCCAGAATCTGACCACCTGGATTGGAATCCCAGTCTCCCACCTTGCCAGCGGTGTGACTTTGGAACTCAGTTTTCTCATCTAACAAATGGGGGGAACCTGCCTCACAGCCTTGGGTGGGAATTCAGTGAGATGAAGCAGTGAGGACTACCCGTCTGTGGGGTCTGGTATGAGTCTGACAAGGGGTAATGATTTTTCCCCATTAATCGATCTTCCTCTGCCCCGCCCAGCTTTGCTCCCCCCCATGTCTAGGAAGCCCGTCCTTAGCTGTGCCCACAGCCTTTCACAGGCTGGCCCGCCGTGGCCACGCCCAGTTCTGGGCACCCAGGTCCCCAATGACCCCAGCAGGGGTGGCCAAGCTATGCTGCAGTGGACTGCTCTCAACCTGGGGCCAGAGCAGCCCTGGGTCCGCACCCCAGCCCGGCCCAGCAGTGACCAGCTAGTACAACCTGCCACCCTGGGAGCAGAGAGGAGAGGGAGGCAGGGCCTGCCTCAGGCCTCCAGGCTGCCCCTTCAGGTGTCCCCTGTACTCCCTTTCCGCCCCACCCACTGCCCCTGTCGGCTCCTGAGCAGGTTTGAGTGTCTCAGGTTTTGTTGAGTTTTTGGTTCCTTCTGTGTCTGTGGAAACTGCTGAATGGGTATGGAAACATTGGAATGGGTGGTCCCAGGTCTGGGGACAAGGACACGGAAGGTGGGGAAGGGACAGGATGCCAGGCCTTAGGCTGGAAGGAGAACACAAGGGCAGGCAAGCAGCTGCACAGAGGCCGGGTGGTCGTCCAGATCAGGTATGCTGGAGGGCGGGGCCCCAGGCTCCCCTGAGAATGAGGACAAGCCATGGCTGGGCCTTCCTGGGAGTCCCTGACCCTGCCTGGAGAGAGGGCGAGGCCAGTGCCCAGCCTCTGGAGCCTCTTGGAGTACATGGGTGGGCAGCCATGCTGCTAGGCCACCCTTCTCACCGGGACCCCTCCATCACAGCGGGGCCAAGTCTGCGTTAGCTCTTGTTGCCATGCAACAGATTGCCACAGATGTAGCAGCTCAACACAACACAAATTTATTTCATCACGTCTCTGTAGGTCAGAAGTCCAGGGGGCTCAGCTAGGTTCTGCACTTAGGGTCCCATCCGGTTGACATCAAGGGATTGGCCAGGTGGGGACCTTATCTGGGAGCTGGGGAAGAATTCATTTCCTAGCCCCTTCAGAATGTTGGCAGAATTCAGTTCCTTGAAGCTGTTGGTCTGATGTTTCCACTCCCTGCTGGCTGGCAGTGAGGGGCTGCCCTCGGCTCACAGGTCGCAGCCCCTCGGTCTTCAAAGTCAGCAATGGAAAATCTCCCTGATGCTTAATCCCTCTCATGCTTCTATTTTTACTTCCTCCAGAAAAAGAGAAGCACACAGGCCAGATGGGGCAACAGCTGGTTTGCCCACCTTTGGGTGTCCTGTGCCCATACTGGCCAGGAATACAAGTCAAAAAGGGAGGGAAGGAGTGTGATCCCCTGGGATGCCTGGAACATCCCTGGATGGGGGTTGGTGGAGTCAGATTTGAGCCCATGGAGGAGAGGAGACAGGGGGATGGACAGACGGTGAGTAGGTAGCCCCCTAACTTTATTAGCATCTCAGCCTCACTTCAGAAGGGATAGAGGGTGCCGGTCCCCGGATGAACTAGGAGGCGGAGGGACCAGCGTCCAGCTCCAGGTCAGCATCACCTGCCAGCATTAGAGGCTGAGGCGAGCCCGGATCCAGGGACTGTACGTGGCCACATTTGTGTAGACCCCTGGACGGTTGGGTAGGGCACAACCCTTGCCCCAGCTCACCACGCCCACCAGGACCCAGCGCCCAGACTGCACGCAGGTCAGGGGTCCCCCCGAGTCACCCTGCAGGAGGAAGATGAGCTTAGGTCCCGGATCTCCCGCGACTCTGCAGTCAAATGCGCTACCACTGAGCAGTACCCCCCTCCCGTGACTCTGGAGTGGTTCTCCCAGCTCCAGACCCCTGGGTGGTACC
The DNA here is from genome assembly GCF_000164805.1 of Carlito syrichta. Lineage (NCBI taxonomy): Eukaryota > Metazoa > Chordata > Mammalia > Primates > Tarsiidae > Carlito > Carlito syrichta. The sequence goes on along the minus strand of NW_007250782.1, from coordinate 303,496 downwards.
TCTGGGATGGGGCCCGGGACACTGAACCTGGAGGTGTATCTCTTGGATTCTAGGGTTCTAGTGAGGTAGGGTGCCAGGCACAGGTGCGTGGACTCTGCAGCTTGGGGCAGGGGAAAACACACCTGGCAGGCGTCCCTGCGGCCCTCGAGGAACCCGGCACACAGGTTCCCTGGCAGCACTATGCGTTCGGCCTGGGGCACGCCGGTGCCCACATGGTAGAGCCGTTCACAGGTGTGTGAGTCCAGCAGCGGCACCCGTACTCCCTGCAGAGGTCGCCACTCTGGGAGTGGCACTGGGGGAAGAGGGGAGACTTCTGAGAGCTGGCAGAGAGCAAGAAATGGAGAGGGGGTCAGTGAGAGAAGCTGAGCCTGAGTCCGACTCGCCGGGCTTGGGCTCCGTGGTCGGAATGGGAGGGGGACTGGGTCCCGAGAAGTCGCGCTGGGTCCCAGATTGGGGCAGTGGGCCTGGGACTCCCAGTCCGACGGAGGGGCGGGAGCTCCGCAGGCCCCGGTGCCCCGCCCTCCGTGCCTCACCTCCGGGGA
>NW_007250782.1:300425-302616 GCF_000164805.1 Carlito syrichta | reverse complement strand
CCGCCGTCAGCACCCACTGCCGGGCGATGAGCGACCCCCCGCACACGTGCACCCCGCGGTGCTGGATGCTCGCCTGCCACGGCCACTCTCCGGCTCGGGCGTCCCGGCCCCCCACGATCCGATGGGACACGCGGGGCTGCCCGCAGGCTGAAAGAGGGCGAGGGGGCGGAGAGGGTTGGCCCAGGGCGAGCGTCTGGAAGTGGGTGCGGCTGGGGGACACAGGGCCAGGGTCCAGGAGGGTGAGGACACCCTGAGGCTTTCTTACCCGCAGGCTTCCTTTCCCAGGTCCCAGCAGCTCCTGGAGGAGGAAGCAGGGAAGGAGCTGGCTTATGCATGTGGTGTCAGATAATGGGACTGGGGGGGAGGTCGGAGATTAGAAAGGAGGATGTTTGTTCCCCCTGAACTGGTGCCAGGCTTTTGTGCAATCTGTTACCTGATTTAACCTTCCCCAGAGCCCCGTGGGCATTGAGGTGGAGGGATTTGTGCCCATAACACAGACAAGCACGTTAGCATTTGGAGAGGCCAAGGTCAGTGGCAGAGAGGAAGGGACCTGATTAGAACGCTGGAGAGTGCTGACCGGGAACCAGGCCCAGAGATGGGCGAGATGGGAGACCTGGGATTCCAGGTCCCTGTGGCCAATACCCACCCCCCTGCCCCCTACTCACCCAGCACCAGCAGGAACAGGACCTGGAGACAGGAAGCCCCTCTCATTCTGTCTTCAGGGCAGGACTGGGTAAGGGCGCTGCCGAGGGCTTGGACTCCCGTCTGGAGATGCAGGGAGAAGAGAGGAGCATCCTAGCCCAGGGCACAAGTCTCTCAACCCCAGTCCCCACCTGTGGCCCTTCTCCTTGTCCTTAGCTGTCCTGGACCTATCCCTGTGGCCAAGGCCCCAGGTGACCACCTCTGGCAAGTATGCAGCCCCTTCCCCCACCTCAATGAGAGGCCAGAAGCCTCATCCTGCCTCCCCCATTTCCTCTTTTTGTTGCCCAAAGGCTGCCCCCGCCCTGCCCCCAGAGCCCCCGGCAGTTCTTACCCTCACAACCTGGTTCCCTCTCTGCTGACTGCGGTTGGGGGAGGCCCTGGGGCTTAAAGGGCCAAGAGGGCGCTGGACCCAGCCAGGGGGCAATGAATGGGGCCAAGGCGGAGCTGTGGTTTCACCTGAGCAGCCTCAAACAAAGATGCTTTTAGACAGCTTTAGAAGCAGTAGGAAAGGAGCACCTGGGTTTCTCAAATGAAACCTGGCTTGGGCCAAGGTGCTGAGAACTGGGGGGTGGAAGCCTGAGCCCCAGGAGAACAGGCAGGGCAAGGGCAGGTGAGGGGAGGGGCATGTAGTTAGGCCTGAGGATGCTTGGCAGCTTCTCTCTGAACCAGACCCTGGCTCCTCACAGAGCTAGAGCTTTAAGCTTTATTGTTCTGTCCCGAAATTCCAGCTCAGCCTGGACCAGTTTACCCCACACGGAGTCCTGACCCCAGTCCTGGGATCCCAGACTCCAAACCTGGCCAGATGGCCCCACACAGAGCCCCAGTCTGGCCCGTGCCCTACTGAATCTGAGGTCCAGAGGAGCTGGAAGTGAGGAGGGACCGGCTCAAAACTGGCAGCACTCCTTGCTGACCGGAGGCAGGGGCATACTTGACTTTGGGGTGGCCGAGATAGAGCAAGATGCTGGAGAAAGGGACCGCCCTTCTCTCAAAGCCAGTGTAGGACTGGGGTCTGAACGGTGCCCAATGCCCTCTTGGGCTCACATGCAGTGCCCACTGCCCAGAAGACTCTCGAGCCCCTCTCTGTGTAGTCAACTCATTGTCCCTCAGCCCTCTGCTCTGTCCTCTCCTCTTCAGGGACCTCCCTGCCTGGACCTGCCCTGTTATTTGACATGTGCTGGAGGAGGTTTGATTTGTGTCAAAGCAAACCCAGAGGTGGGGTCTGAGTCTGTGTCCCTGTTTGAGACACAGACTGGCTGCCATAATGAAATACCACAGACTGGGGCGGGGGTTGCTTAAACAATAGACATTTATTGCTTATGATTCTGGAGACTAGGAATTCAAGATCAAGGCAGGCTTCATTCTGAGGCCGTTTTTCTTGGCTCATTGGGTGGACTCCATCTCACTGTGTGCTCACACAGCCTCTTCTTTGTGTGCATGGGGAGAGAGAGAGAGAGAGACAGATTGCACTCTTGTCACTTTTTTTTTTTTT
>NW_007250782.1:287449-299707 GCF_000164805.1 Carlito syrichta | reverse complement strand
TTGAGCCAGAGTCTCACTCTGTCACCCAGGCTAGAGTGCAGTGGCATGCTCACAACCACCGCAGCCTTGACATGCTGGGCTCAGGTGATCCCTTCTCCTCAACCTTCCAAGTAGCTGAAACCACAGGCACATGCCACCACGCCCAGCTAATTTTTGATTTACTGTAGAGATGAGATCTCGTCAAGTTGCCCAGGCGGGTCTCAAACCCACGGGCTCAGGTGTAAATCCCAAAGCGTGGGATTACAGGCTGAGCCACCAAGCCTGGCGTCAAATTTGCCTTCTTAATTTGTGTGTGTGTGTGTGTGTGTGTGTGTGTGTGTGGTGTGTGTGTGTGTGTGTGTGTAGGAGTCTCACTCTGTCACCCAGGCTGGAGCGTAGTGGTGTGCTCACGGCCACCACGGTCTCGACCTGCTAGGCTCAGGTGATCCTTCCACTTCAGCCTTCCAAGTAGCTAGAACTGCAGGCACGTGTCACCACACCCAGCAATTTTTAGAAAATTTATTGTAGAGACAAGGTCTCGCCAAGTTGTCCAGGCTGGTCTCGAACTCCTGGACTCAGGCAGCCTTCTCGCTTCCACTTCCCAAAGTGCTGGGATTACAGGCATGAGCCATTGTGCCCAGCCTGCCCTCTTAATTTTTAAGCAGATGTTACAGTGTTGTTAATTGTATGTCGACTGTTGTGTAACATCTCCAGAGCTTTTTTGTCTTGCTCTCTGTTCCTTGACAACAACTCCCTGTTTGCCCATCCCCCCAGCCCGCCCACAAGCACCACGATCACTATTCTTTCTGTCCCTGAGTGTGTCACTTAGATACCTCACATTAGTGGGATTTTGCAGTATTGTCTTCCTGTAACTAGCTTATTTCACTTTGCAACATGTCGTCAAGCTTCATCCAAACTGTAGTAGATGAAGGAATTCCTTCTCTTTATAGGCTGAATAATATTCCATTGGATATCACATTTTTCTTATTCGTTTATCCATTGATGGACATTTAGGTTGTTTCATATCCTGGCTACTGTGAATAACACTGCAATGAACATGAGTGTGCACATGTCTTTTTGAGATCCTGTTCCCAGATCCTTGGCATATATACCCAGAAGCAGATTGCTGGGTCATAAGGTTGTTTTATGTTAATTTTTTGAGGAATCTGCATACTGTTTCCCATAGCAGCTGCACCATTCATTTTCCAATCCCACCAACAGTGGGCAAGTGTACCAACTTTTCCGCATCCTCACCAGCACTTGTAATTTTCTGTGTTTTTTGATAGTGGCCATTTTAATGCAGTAAGGTGATATCTCACTGTGGTTTGGATTTGCACTTGCCTGATTATTGCTGATGTTGAGTGTTTTTTTATGTGCTTGTTGGCCATTTGTTCTCTATTTATTTATTTAATTTTATTTTTTGAGTTGGAGTCTCACTCTGTCGCCCAGACTGGAGTTCAGTGGCACGCTCCCGGCCACCACAGCCTCGACTTGCTGGGCTCCGGCGATCCTTCCGCCTCAGCCTTCCAAGTAGCTGGAACTACAGGCACGCGCTACCACGCTCGGTTAATTTTTTGATTTATTGTAGAGATGAGGTTTCACCAAGTTGCCCAGGCGGGTGTCAAATCCATGGGCTCAGGCAATCCACTCACCTCAGCCTCCCCAAGTGCTGGGATTACAGGCTGAGCCACCGAGCCCGGCTCCTTTGCCCATTTTAAAATTCGATTACTTATTCATTTAAAATTTGTATTTGTATTTTTAGAGACGAGGTATCTGGCTTTGTTGCCCAGGCTGTTCTCAAACTCCTGGGCTCAAGCAATCCTCCTGCCTCAGTCCTCCAAAGTGCTGGGATTACAAGCGTGAACTACCATGCCCAGCTTTGCTTATTAATACTTTTGTTACTGCGTTGTAGGTAGTTTATATATGCTGGATATCAGTCCCCCAGTCCCCACGAACCTGGGCACACGCGGAAGGGCAGCAGGTAGTGGTGTAGCTGGGGCTGGTGACGCGGCGCCTATCCCGGTGAGGTGCGGCTGATAGCACCTGCTAGATGTCATCAACCCCTGCCCCACTGAAGTCAGGATCCAGGCTGAACAGCGCCAAGGGTGCAGGGAGGGGCCACAGGGCTCAGCTCCAAGAGCCCATGCTCCTACCAAGGCGCACCTTGGCGCTTGGGAGTCCAGGATCTTGGCCTGGGTGCAACTGGGTGTCAGGTGTCACAACCTTAAGCTCTTGGGCCTGGGTTTCCCCAGCAGGAAAGAGGTAAGGATGCTGCCCTGGCTGCTGAGCTCAGCCCTGCTGTACATCTGAACCCTCACAGCTAAGTGATCCTTACCAACACCTGTTGAAAGCTTCTCTTATCTCATCTCATAGACGAAAGTCCGGCTCTGGGACTTAGGTGACTGGCCTGGGCCATGAGCCAGCAGGTACGAGGCAGAGTGGGGATTCAAACTCAGGCAGCCAGGCACCAGGCACCTCAGTGTTGGGCCTCGCCAGGGTTGGGGGAAGCAGCCTGTGTGAGGAGGAAGTGAGTTAATGTAGGCACAGCCCTCACAGTAGAGCCTGGGCCACATGGATGCTCTCTTTATCTTGCCACATCTTGGGATGAAAATGCCCAGGTTCCTTCCTGCCTCAGGGCTTTTGCACATTCTGTTCCCTATGCTTGCCATTCCCTTCCCACCTGCTTCACTTGACCATCTCCCGCTCATCCTTGAGGTGACCCAGCTTAAGCACCGCATCCTGACCCCAAACCATACCAGTGACCCCTTCTCAAGCCACTCCCTGCCCATCACCCTTGGCATCAGTTCATTTAGTGTCTGGGTGCAAAGCCTCTTTCTCCCGTGGCCTGGGGTGGCCATGGGTAGGGCAGATGTTGGCGCCCAGACAGGATCTGGCCATGAAGCAAGAACCCTGAGTCCTCTAGGCTCTCACTGTCCTCCACCCCTGTGGTTTCCCCACCGAGTCTGAACCTGCCTCCCGCCTTGCCCTGCAGGGAGTTCCCCAGGCCTCTGCTCCTGCCCTGGTGGCCTCTGCTCCCGCCTTGGTGGCCTCTGCTCCCACCCTGATGGCCTCACTCCATCACCCACACCCGGAGATGCTCCAACTCCACCTTTCTTCAAATTGGCTCCTACTATCTCAAAGGCCTCTCTTGGTTCCTACTCTTCCTCTGTCTCTCCAGCCTGTGGCAAAGGGACCCCAGGACCCTCCTGTCACCATGAAGGGCCACTCTGGGCTGTGGACACCATCTTTTGTCTCTAGATGCTCCCTCTGCCCAAAGTCCATCTCCACTCCACTCATCCAACTCCACTGGGATATTCCTAGACCCTCAAGCACGGAAAGTACCGCCACTCCAGTCCTACCTCAGAATCTACCTACCCTCTCCCAGGCTGTCTTCCTCTGTGTGGACCGGCCAGGCCTCCTTAGCAGACAGGGCCTCCCCTGTCCCCACCCTGGCATGGCACTCAGGGGACAGAGGGACAGCACATCCACTGGATCATGGCCAGATTCCACCCAAGCTTGGGTCAGTTGCCCGCTGATAAGTGACGCGATCCTGCAGGGTGGTAGGACACCTAGGCAGGGGCCACCTGCGACGGCCACCCTCCCTGGTTTGAGGACCAGAGCCCCTCTCCAGCCTCCTCCCAGGCTCCTGGGTGAGCAGGGAGATTTCTTTAGGTGGCTGCATTTTCCATGCTGCAAGGGCTGTGGAGTGGGGTGGAGTGCTCACGGCATCTGGGGATCTTGGCAAACATGGACCTGCTTTGGCAGTTCAGAGGGCCCATTGTGCCTGCCCTGCTGGACTGATTCCTTGGGGTTCAGGGACCCAGATGAGAGGCGGATGGGGTGATGCCTCCCCGACGCCACCTCACCTCTTACCAGGTTGCCACAGCTTGCCCGGTACGCACAGCTTCTCGTGAGTCAGCTGCAGCTCTGGAGCCTCTCAGGCCTGTGGACCACCCTCAACAGGGGGAAGGCGTGGTCAAGAGAGAAACATCCATCTCTGTCCTCGGTGGAACAATGCTGAGGACCCAGCTGGTTGTGTCCCAACTTCTCACAATGGTAGCCTCCTTTTTTGAGCAAATGCATCTGAGTTTCTTACTTCCCTCCCTCAGTTTTCCTATTTTCTTTGTGTCCTGGGATCACCTCCCAAATAAACCTGCACCCAGGCCCTGGTTTCAGGTCAACTGTTGGGGTGACAGTAAGCCCAAGACCGTCTGGTTTTTGTGTGACAGGGAACCCTGAGACGGGGGGCTTCAAGGGCATTTTCTCCATGACACCCCCACCACAATCTTTCCAGTCCACAGAACCCTGAAATGAATACTGTTCTTCCATCAGTTATCTTTCTCCCCGTACTAACCAGAGAGGGTTCTGTTGTTTACAACCAAAACCTAGACAGCAATTTAAGGGTTTGTGTGGGATCTTGGCCTGGACTGGGCATAAGTGAACAGGAGGGAGTTGTCCATGAAGCCACGTCAGTCCACAGAAAGCTCTGGAAGGCCTTGAACGTGCAAATATGTTTATTAGCAAATGGGACAGAGGAGACTGGAGCCTGACCCAGCAGACAGTCCCAACCCTGACCTTGGAGTGCCCGCAGTCTGGGGGTAGTGTGCCAATGCTGCCTCATAGGCTCTGGTGGCCTTGGATCAGCTGCAGGAGTGCAGGAGCCCACTGCAGAGCAAGGAGCAGCAGCAGCTGAGAGAGGTCTGGCCTGGGCACACCGCGGGACATCACCATCTGGATCCAGTGGAAGTATACACTGATGTTGGTGTAGACACCGGGCCGGTTGGGATGACCGCAGCCCATTCCCCAGCTCACGACTCCAACCTGATACCACAGTCCGTCCTTGTCACAGACCAAGGGTCCACCTGAATCACCCTGGGAAGCAGCGTAGGTGAGTCCAGCTTGGGCGGGGTGGGTGGGACAGCAGAGAGGCCAGGAGAACACATGGGCCTGCAGGGTTGGGCGGACTGGGTGCAAATCTACTCCTCCCCTGGAAGCAACCAAGCCTCAGTTTTTACATCGGCAGAGTGGGCAATGGCTTCCCAGGATTGGCAGGATGATCAAAGGTGGTACAATTTATGGAAGTAGGAAACATGTTTTACAGCTGGGTAAATAAGCACTGCAATTGTTTCCTCATGAGTAAAGGCCAAGGGTGGGTTTGTGGGGAGACATGGGGCTTGCTCTCAGACCTGGAATTGGGAAGGGGAAGATTCTCTGGTGGGGTAGAGGTACTTACCTTGCAGGTGTCTACACTGCCATCCTCAGCACCAGCACAAAACATGGAATCTTTTATCATACCACGGCCAGAGGGCAGTGCAAACAGGTAGTTACACCTGGTATTGTTGAAGATCATGACCTGAGCTTCCCGGAGCATGTAGGGAGGAGGCAGAGATGCTGGGGATAGGACAGAGAAAAACAGTATCTCCTTTGCCTTCTTAGGCAGGGGGAGGAGAGAGGGTGCATTTTATAGTGGGGCGGGGCTAGCACACCCACAGTGCCTGGAACATGGCTCTTGAGGACTCCCCAGCACCTAGTACATCATGAGTGATCAACAATATCACAGAAGAACCCAATGGATGGCCTCAGTTCCCCCTGAGACTCAGTTTCCCTATCTGTAAAATAGAGATGATAGCCCCTAACTGACCAGTGGAGAGATGCCTTAGCCAAAACATGGCAGAGGAGGGGCTAAGGTGGATGAGAATGTTCATGATTGATACACTACAGCTGCAGGATCCAGGCCAAAACCTGCCAGATTTGATGTCAGGCATGATTCTGCAGATTTAGGAAGCTGAGCAAGCTCCAGGGAAGATAAACCCAGAGACTCACATGATGGCACATTATAATCAAACTAACAAAAGACCAGGTGAGAATCTTGTAAACAGCGACAGAGAAGTAACTCATCAGGAACAAGGGATCTTCAACAAGATTAACAGCCAATTTCTTTTCTTTGAGTTGGAGTCTCACTCTGTCACCCAGACTGGAGTACAGTGGCACGCTCCCGGTCACTGCATCCTCGACCTGCTGGGCTCCGGCGATCCTGCCTCAGCCTTCCAAGCAACTGGAACTACAGATGCACACTACCACGCCCAGCTGATTTTTTAAAAATTTATTGTAGAGATGAGGTCTCGCCAAGTTGCCCGGGCAGGTCTTGAACCCATGGGCTCAGGCAATCCACTCGCCTCAGCCTCCCAAAGTGCTGAGATTACAGGCTGAGCCACCGAGTCTGGCCTTAACAGCCAATTTCTATTCAGAAACTATGGGGCCCAGAAGGCAATGGGATGGAGTATTCAAAGTGTTGAAGAAGAAAACAGTCAAAAAAGAATTTTATATCAGGCAAAATTACCCTTCAAAAAATGAAGGAAAAATTAAGACATTGACAGACACCCAAAAGCTGAGAGGGTCTGTCACTAGTAGACCTATCCTACAAGAAATGGAAAAAGGAGACCTTTAGGTTGAAATGAAAGGACACTAGACAGTAACTCAAAGTCAAAGTAGTAAAGAGCCCTGGTAAAGGTCACTACATAAGTAAACATAAAAGTCAGTATTACAGTACTTCTGGTTTATAATTTCTCTTTTTTCTACACAATTTAAAAGACAAATGCATAAAAATTGATAAACCTATGTTAATGATTATACAATGTAAACTCTGACAATAACAACATAAAATGGAGAAATACTGCTTTATAGGAACAGAAATTTTTGTATACTATTGAAGCTAAGTTGGTATAAATTAAAAATAGATTGCTATATGGTTAAGATGTTAATTATAATCTAAGAAAACAGATTATAGTCTAATTATAATCTAAGAAAATAATTAAAAAATATACAGAAAAGGAAATGAGAAGGGAATTAACATGGTAGTTAAAAACCCAATAAAACAAAATGAGGAAATGAAAAATCAATCTTGTGGAAAAATAAAAAGAAGAAAAAAATAAAGATTAAAATGTAAACATAAATATGGAAACGTATAAGACAAGATATAGAAAACAAAAACAAAATGGTAGAAGTAATTCTTTCTGAGCCAGCCTGGGTGGCTCAGCCAATAATCCCGCGCCTTGGGAGGCTGAGGTGAGTGGATTGCCTGAGCCCATGGGTTTGAGACCTGCCTGGGCAACTTGGCGAGACCTCATCTCTACAATAAATCAAAAATCAGCCGGGTGTGGTAGCGCGCGCCTATAGTTCCAGCTATATGGAAGGCTGAGGCAGAAGGATCGCCAGAGCCCAGCAGGTCGAGGCTGCGGTGGCCGGGAGTGGCCACTGCACTCCAGTCTGGGTGACAGAGTGAGACTCCAACTCAAAAAAAAGAAGTAATTATTTCTGAATCAGTAATTACTTTCTCTTTTTTTTTTTTTGAGTAGAGGTCTTACTCTATCCCCCAGACTGGGGCGCAGTGGCATGATCATGGCTCACTACAGCCTTGACCTCCTGGGCTCAGGCAGTCTCCTGCCTCAGCCTCCTGAGTAGCTGGAACTACAGGCATGTGCCACCACACCCAGCTAATTTTTAAATTTTTTTTTTTTTGTGGAGACAAGGTCTTGCTATGTTGCCCAGGCTGATCTAGAACTCCTGGGCTCAATGAATATTCCCGCCTCAGTCTCCCAAAGAGCTGGGATTATAGGCATGAGCCACCACACCTGGCCAGTAATTACTTTTAATGCAAATAGCTTAAATGACTCAATAAAAAAGCAAAGATTGGCAAAACAGTTTTAAAAAAAGGGGGCCAACTATATGCTGTCTACAAGAGACTCACTTTAGAGCCAGAGAAATACACAGACTGAAAGTGAAAGGTAAACTGGACTCAGTGGCTCAGCCTGTAATCCCAGCGCTTTGGGAGGCAGAGGAGAGTGGATTGCCTGAGCCCGTGGGTTCGAGATCCGCCTGGGCAACTTGACGAGACTTCATCTCTACAATAAAATTTTAAAAAATTAGCTGGGCGTGGTAATGCACACCTGTAGTTCCAGCTACTTGGATGGCTGAGGCGGAAGGATTGCCGGAGCCCAGCAGGTCAAGGCTGCGGTGGCCGGGAGCAACCACTGCACTCCAGTCTGGGTGACAGAGTGAGACTCCAACTCAAAAAAAAAAAAAGAAAAAAAGAAAGTGAAAGGTGGGTAAAAGAAATTCCATGCAAATAGTAACCAACAGAGAGCTGAGGTTGTTATACTAATATCAGACAAAATAGACTTTAGTCAAAACTTGTTATAAGAGTCAAAGGACATTATATATTGACAAGGGAAATTATCAAGAAAAAGTAGCAATCACAGACATCTAGGTACCTAATAACGGAGCCCCAAATACAAGAAGTTACATTGGCAGAATTAGTGGAAGAAATGGGCAGTTCCACAATAATAGTGGGAGACTTCAGTACCCCACTTTTAATAAAGGATAGAGAAGATCAATAATAAAACAGATGTCTGGAATAACACTATGAATCAGCGATTCCTAACAGACATATACAGAATAGTCGACATAAACAGCAGCAGAATGCACATTCTTCTGAAACGCATATGGAATATTAACCAAAGTAGACCACATACCAGGTCATAAAATAAGTCACAGTAAAATGTGAAAGACAGAATTCATACAAAATGTCTTCACTGACCACAATTAAATGAGATTAGAAATCAATAACAACAACAAAAAAGAAATCAATAACAGAAAAAAAACTGAAAAATTACAAACATGTGGAAATGAAACAACACACTCTTAAATGATAAATAGGTCAAATAATACATTACAGGAAAATTAGAAAACAATTTGAAATGAATAAAAATGAAAACACAACAGACCAAAACTTATGCGGTGCAGCAAAGCAGTTCTCAGAAGGAAATTTTAGCTGTAAATACCTATATTTATAAAGAAAGAGAATCTCAAATCAAAACCCAACTTTACATCTTAAGAAACTAGAAAAAGAAAAGCAAACTAAACACAAAGTAGCAAAAAGAAGCAAATAATAAAAAGTAGAATGAAGAAAAACAAGCTAACAGGTAGAAAACAATAGAGAAAAATCAATAAAACTGAAAGTTGTTTCTTTGAAAGATCAATAAAATTGACAATGAAAGTGTGGACAGTATTTTTTTTTTCTTTTCTTTTTTTGAGTTGGAGCCTTGCTCTGTCACCCAGACTGGAGTGCAGTGGCACACTCTCAGCCACCGCAGCCTTAACCTACTGGGCTCCGGCGATCCTTCCGCCTCAGCCTTCTAAGTAGCTGGAACTACAGGCGCTCGCTACCACGTCCGGCTAATTTTTGATTTTTTGTAGAGATGAGGTCTCGCCAAGTTGCCCAGGCAGGTCTCGAACCCACGGGTTCAGGCAATCCACTCACCTCAGCCTCCTAAGGCGCGGGATTACAGGCTGAGCCACCAAGCCCGGCACAAATCAGATAATTTAGGGGAAATGGGAAAATCCCTAGAGACACACAAACTACCAAACTGATTTGAGAAGAAACAGAAAATCTGAACAGATCTGTAAGTAAAGAGATTGAATCAGAAATTTTAAAACTCTCCCAACAAAGAAAAGCTCAGAACTAGATGGCTTCACTGGTGAATTCTACCAAAATATGAAGAATTAACACCAATCCTTTCTTAATTCATCCTAAAAATAGAAGCGAGGGAAAACTTCCTAACTCATTCCATGAGGCCAGCATTACCCTGATACCAAAACCAGTCAAAACATCACAAAAATATCCTTTATGTATATATGTGCAAAAAATCCCCAAAAGAATACCAGCAAACTGAGTTCAGCAGCATGTTAAGGGGACTTTATACCATGATGTAAAATTTACCCCATGAGGGCAATGTGCTTCAATAGAATACGATCTTAATAGAACAAAGGAAAAACCATATGGCCATCCCAACTGATGCAGAAAAAGCATTAAACAAAACTCAACATCCTTTCATGAGAAAAACACTCAACACACTAGGAATAGAATGAAACTACCTCAACATAATAAAAGGCCAGATGGGAAAAGTCCATAGCTAAAATCATACTTAACAACGAAAAACTGAAAGTTTTTCCTCTCAGATCTGGAACAAGGTGAATTTACCATTTCTAATCAACATAGGACTGGATGTTCTAACCAGAGCAATTAGGCAAGAAATAAAAGGCACCCAAATCAGAAACGAAGAAGTAAAATTACCATTGTTTGCAGATGACATGATCATTTATTTTTATTTTATAGAGACAGGGTCTCATGATGTTGCTCAGGCTGGTTTCAAGTGATCTTCTCCCCTCAACCTCCCAAAATTCTGGGATTATAGGTGTGAGCTACCAGACCCAGCTAATGTGATCTTATATGCAGAAATCCCTAAAGATTCCACAAAAACTGTTAGAACTAATAAATTCAGCAATTTCAGGATACAAAGTCAATATTTTAAAAAAAGTTGTAGCCAGATTCGGTGGCTCAGCCTGTAATCCCACGCCTTTGGGAGGCTGAGGTGAGTGGATTGCCTGAGCCCGCGGGTTCGAGACCCGCCTGGGCAGCGAGACCTCATCTCTACAATAAATAAAAAAAATCAGCCGGGCGTGGTAGCGCATGCTTGTAATTCCGGCTACTTGGAAGGCTGAGGTGGAAGGATCGCCGGAGCCCAGCAGGTCGAGGCTGCGGTGGCCGGGAGCGGCCACTGCACTCCAGTCTGGGTGACAGAGTGAGACTCCAACTCAAAAAAAAAAGTTGTGTTTCTATTAACTAGCAATGAACAATCCAAAAACAAAATTAAGAAAACACTCCATTTATAACAGCATCAAAGAGAATAAGACCGGAACAAGTTTAATTGAGGAGGTACAAGACTTGTACTCAAAAAACATAGTATGTTGCTGAAAATAATTAAAGAACTAAATAACTGTAAACACATATGTGTTCATGATTGGAGACTTAATAAAATGGTGATGCTCCCAAAATCAATCTATCTGATAAAACCCCTATCAAACATCAATGGCTTTTTTCACAGATATTGACAAGCTAATTCTAAAATTGTTATAAAATATTAAGGGGCCCTATGTAACCAAAACAATATTGAGATGTAGAACAAAGTTGAAAGACTTATACTTTCTGATTTCAAAACATACTGTAAAGTTACAGGAATTAAACAATGTGGTCTTGGCATAAGGACAGAAATACAGACCAATGAAATAGAATTGTGAGTCTAGAAATAAACTCATACATCTATGGTCAGTCAACTTTGGACAAGGATACAAGACATTTCAGTGTAAAAGAGAATAGTCTGTTCAACAAATTGTGCTTGGACAGTTAGATATCAACATGCAGAGGATGAAGTTGGAATTCTACACCTCACTTTGTCTACAAAAATAAACTCAGAGTGAATCAAGACATAAATGTAAGAGCCAAAACACTAAAACTCTTCAAGGAAAACATAGGGTAAATCTTCACGACATGGGACTTGGCAATGATTTCTTAGACATACCAAAAACACAAGCAACAAAGAAGAAATAATTTAGACTTTCAAAATTAAGAACTTTTGTACAAGAAAGGAGACTGGCAGGAAAGAGAAAAAAAAACTACAGAATGCGAGAAATTATTTGCAAATCATATATGTGATAAGGGTCTAGTGTCCAGAATACATAAGAATGATTACAACTCAACAACAAAAAGACAATTCAGTCTAAAAATGGGCAAAGGACTTGGGTAGGTTTTTCTCCAAGGAATATACACAAATGGCCAACAAGCACATGAAAAATGGTCAGCATAATTTATCATCAGGAAAATGCAAATAAAACCACAATGAGATACCACTTTACACCCACTAGGATGACCACAGTTTAAAAATTGTAAAATAAGTATTGATGAGAACAGGGAAAAATAATGACCCTCACAGCTATGAACACTGTTTAGTGGATCCTCAAAAAGATAAACATAGAATTACCATACGACCAGCAACTGCACTTCTACATATATACCTAAAATAATTGAAAAGAGTTGTTTCAACATAAACTTGTATACTAATGTTCACAGTAACTTTATTCACAATTGTCAAAAGGTAGAAACTACCCAGTTGTCCATCAATGGAAGAAAGAATAAACAAGTTTTGGTATATCTATACAATAGAATATTATGCAGCCACAAAAAGAAGTGAGGTTCTTCTACATGCTGCGATGTGGATGAACCTTTAAGATGCTATGTTATAGCCAGGCTTGGTGGCTCAGCCTGAAATCCCGCGCCTTTGGGAGGCTGAGGTGAGTGAATTGCCTGAGCCCGCGGGTTCGAGACCCGCCTAGGCAACTTGGCGAGACCTCATCTCTACAATAAACCAAAAAAATTAGCCGGGC
>NW_007250782.1:283768-287176 GCF_000164805.1 Carlito syrichta | reverse complement strand
AGAAGGTAGAGATGAGGTCTCACTGCCCAGGCGGGTCTCGAACCTGCGGGGCTCAGGCAATCTACTCACCTCAGCCTTCCAAAGGCGTGGGATTACAGGCTGAGCCACCAAGCCCGGTTGAGATTACATTTTAAGAGAACGAAAACTGAAATTAGATAGTGGTAATGGTCGTATAACTTTGTAAATATAGTCATGAGCCATATAGTGATATTTTGGCCAACGAAAGATCACATATAAGATGGTGGTCCCATAAGATTATAATGGAGCAGAAAAATTCCTATTGCCTAGTGACATCTTGGTGATCGTGATCCTGTGCAGGCCGAGGTTAATGTGTGGTTTAACAAAAGTTTTAAAAGTAAAAAATAAAAATGGAAATAATGAAAATATTGCATACAGCTCTACAATGTGTTTGTTTTAAGCTAATTATTATAACAAAAGAGTAACAGTAAAACAATTTAAAAGTCTATAAAGTAAAAAATTTACAGTGACTTACTGAAGGAAAAAATGTTTTATTTTTTAAAATTTATTTTATTTTATTTTTTTTTTGAGTTGGAGTCTCACTCTGTCGCCCAGACTGGAGTGCAGTGGCTGCTCCCGGCCACCGCAGCCTCGACCTGCTGGGCTCCGGTGATCCTTCTGCCTCAGCCTCCAAGTAGCCAGAATTACAGGCGTGTGCTACCACACCCGGCTAATTTTTTGATTTATTGTAGAGATAAGGTCTCACCTGCCCAGGCGGGTCTCAAACCTGCGGGCTCAGGCAATCCACTCACCTCAGACTCCCAAAGGCACGGGATTACAGGCTGAGCCACCGAGGCCAGCTGGAAAAAATGTTTTAAATTAAAATGTTTTAAATTAAATGTTTTAAATAAATTTGACATGCAAATTCGTGAAGTGTTCCATATTTTAAAAATAAGTAAATAGGTCGGGCTCGGTGGCTCAGCCTGTAATCCCACACTTTGGAAGGCTGAGGTGAGTGGATTGCCTGAGCCCGCGGGTTCAAGACCCACCTGGGCAACTTGGCGAGACCTCATCTCTACAATAAATCAAAAAATTAGCCGGGCGTGGTAGCGCGCGCCTGTAGTTCCAGCTACTTGGAAGGCTGAGGCGGAAGGATCACCGGAGCCCAGCAGGTCGAGGCTGCGGCGGCCAGGAGCGGCCGCTGTACTCCAGTCTGGGCGACAGAGTGAGACTCCAACTCAAAAATAAATAAATAAATAAATAAATAAATAAAATTTAGTGCAGTCTATGTGCACAATGTTTATAAAGTCTACTGTAGTGTATGGTAAAGTCCTAGGCCTTTACATTCACTCACCATCTCACCCAGACCAACACCCAGTCCTGCAAGTTCCATTCATGCTAAGTACCCTATATAGATGGGCCATTTTTAGACTTTTATACTGTATTCTTACTGTGCCATTTCTATGTTTAGATATGCTTAGATACACAAATACTTATCATTGTGTGACAATTGCCTACAGTACTCAAACAGTCACATGCTGCACAGGTTTATAGCCCAGGAGTAATAGGCTATACCACACAGACTGAGTGTGGAGCAGGCTGTGCCATCAAGGTTTGTGTTAGGTCACTCTATGTTGGTCCCACAATGATACAATCCCCTAATGATGCATTTCTCAGAATATATCCCTGTCATTAAGCAGTTCTTGACTATAAAGTGCAGATCATTGAATTGTATATTTTAAAATTGTATATTTTACACCTGAACATTTTATGGTTTGTGATTTTCAACTTTAAAAAGTCAGTGCCTGAGGTCTTTGTCACCCAGCCCTCCAGAACCCCCCTACCCTTGAAGGCCTGAGCCAAGCTAGCCTCCCTCTCAAACTCTCCTTCAGGTCTCCATGGTCTCCAGAAGGGAGAGAACTGAGTGTCTGGTTCCTGCTCTTGCAAGCAGGAGCAAGAGTAGAAAAGCAGGTGAGGAGAGCGTACTGTGCAGGCCAGCAAGAGGGACTGAGGCTGTCCCCCCATACTAAGGAAGAGCCACTGTGTCTGCATGGTAGAAACAGGGGTGGAGGGTAATACCCATCCTGACCCTCCATTCCCCCACCCTCCTGTCCCCAGCCTCACCGTGTTGTTCATTGAGTACTCCCCAGCCAGTCACCCAGCAGTCAGGCCGGTGCTTGAACATGAAGGTAGAGGACAGGACACAAATGGGCTTGATGTTCTTGTTATAAGTGACAGAGGAGGCCAGCCCAATTAGTGCAATATCATTGGCTGGAAGTCCAGTGTAGTGGGGATGCACAATGATATTCTGCACCCTGTAACGACTGGCATAGGCCCACGGGTTCCAGAAAGATGGCTTGAAAGTCAGCTCACCAAACTGAACTTTCCACTGGGAGGGATCACGGTTCCTGGCAAAGAAGAAGAGAGCAGTCAGGGGCCTGGAAGGAGGGTTGGTCCCCTGAGCATGGCAGGGGCCCAATCCATGAGGTGTGACTGTAGGATTGCTACTACTTGCTCATTCTGGATGCCATTAGCAGGTCCTTGTCAGGGCCCAAGAGCCTCCTGCAGAAATGGGAGAGCCCAGCAAGGCCACAACCAAAGTCCCAGAACCTGGGACCTGTGGTGGTGGAGCAGGAGGGTGGAGTCTTGCCACCTCCCAGAGCTGTCCTAAGGATACTTGAATTGAGCCAGTCCTCCAGGGGGACTCCTATGCAGTCCCAAAGAGGAGCAAGTGAGTGCACCAGTGGTAATGAGGGGTGCTCCGCAGGATGGCGTCAACACCGCTCTTAGGGGTGCTTGCCACAGGCCAGCTTGGTACCCCACAGGTACCTCACCTCAGCTCAGTCCTCCTCACCTGTGTTGCACATCCACCAGCAGGTAGAATAAGGGTGGTACAAAGGGTGGTTGGGTTGAAATAAAATGGGAGAATACCCAAGTGTGGGGAAACATGCTGGAAGAAGATTCTGGAAGAACTTGAACAGGGTGCCTCCAAGGTCACCAAAAGGAACTTGCATAGGTGTGACTGGATGCAGCGGGGCCTGGGGTTCAGGAGAATGTCAGGTCGCATCGGCGTGCAACTTGCGAATCCAGGTGAGGGATCGGACATTGGCAGAGGTCACAGGACACTGCTGCCCCCACCCACCCCTGCCACCCCAGGACTCACTTATTGAAGCAGTGTGCAGCCGAGAGCACCCAACGGTGACTGAGCAGGCTGCCTCCACACAGGGGGATTTTCTGAAAGTGCAGACTGGCCTGCCACGGCCAATGCCCGCTCCGGGACTGCACTCCGCCCATCACCAGCGCGTGGATATCCCGGTGGCCACAGGGCTCTGGGATGGGCAGACAGACCTGCGGCTGAGCAGCAGGACAGGCTCACCCGTCCAGCCCCGTCCTCCGGGTGCGCGTGGGGAGGGGCCCCGGGGAAAGGCACGCCCACCCAGCTCTCGGCTG
>NW_007250782.1:269625-283253 GCF_000164805.1 Carlito syrichta | reverse complement strand
ACCCCTCCTTCCCTCCCCCCCTGCTCCCCGCGCGCCCCGGCCTGGCGCCCCCTCTGTTTCCTCCCACTCCAGGCCCGGTGGGCGCCCCCTGGGGGGCAGGAGCGGGATGGGAGCCCTAGCCCACCGCCTTCTCCAGGCTTGGCCTTCCTGGGCCCGAGGGCTGTTTGGGGGTCCCCCCAGGCCTCGCCTCACTCGAGCTTTTGGCGCCTTGGAGACAAGTCCCCCAACCACATTCCTTCATATGACCCAGGACCCAGTACACAATGAAATCTCTTTCTCGTCTGCCACCCGGGGTCCTGGCTTCCCACCTTGTTGTTCCCCTTCCTGTACTCACGACTTCCTCCGGGATTAAAGACCCGCCCACTGGTGGGAGCCCCCGTTAAAGCACATAAGCAAGTCCTCACGGAGGCCGGGTTTGGGGTCTAGCAGTGTGTCACCTCTTGCTGAGAGTGATGGTGCCTTACAGGCCCCACAGAATGAAAGCTGGCCCTTGTTCACAGTCTAGAGGGCTCTTATTCTGCCCGCCTAACTGCCTCCCTACACAACTAGATGGAGCCTGCAGGGGATTCTCCTTTCTTGCTCATTCCTAGATGTGCATGTAGAACTGATCTGCAAGACCGCCTCAGGGTCAGTGATTCACTAGAAGGACTCACATTAAAAGCCATTATACTCCTGCTTAAGGTTTACACAGTGATAGGACACAGTTTAACACCAGCAAAGGAGAAGGCGCGTAGGGCAGAGCCAGGGGACACCAGGTGGGAGCACTGAGTGTGCTTTCCCAGCGAGTCCTACTGACAGCACTGCCTTCTCTCAGCATGAAGTGTGACCACACACATGAAGAATTGCTGAGCAGGGATGGTTGCCTGCACCTTGGATGCAGGGTTTCACTGGAGATTCGTCATGTTGGCCTGGAGCAACTGCACGGCTGATGTTAGTCTCCAGCCCCTGCACAGGTCAAGTGGTACCGGCCCTCTGCCAGTCATGTGTTAGCATAAACTATAAACTATCTGGTGTGGACAAGGCTCCAGGCAGGCAGATAAGTTCTTATCAGACAGGAAATCCAAGGGCTTAGAAGTTTGTTCCCAGGAGCTGACCAAGGGCCAGGATTTTTTTTTTTTTTTTTTTTTTTGAGGCTGTGCAGCATTTGATTTAATTCAAGCCTGCTGAATTAACCTTTTGTTGTAAGGCTGCCCCCTAATCCTTAAAACAAAACTGTCATATTTTTCTTAGCATCCGTGGCTAGGAATGCAAACAAGAGCATGGTTGGCCAGGGAACCTCAGTCCTTGATTTCAGCTCCCCAGAGACCTCCATAGAGACCACAGTGCATTGGCTCTCCCCCACGAGATCTGCCTGGTAATTACCTACAGTTGGGCCCCCCAAAAATTTCACATTGATGTTTAACCAGGAGTCAGACGCCTCAACAAAGCATTTATAACTGGTACAGCAATTGTATATGAATATGCCTCACATGGAGGAGCCAGTGGGGGACAGAGAGAGATTGAAACAAATGGGTAACCTACACTGTAAAGCACACATGCAACTTGATATTTTTGTACTGATAACTTTTGTCCTCCACTGATCTACAGTTATTTATATCTTGAGGTACGTTTGTGCAGAATTATTTAGCGTCCAAATTAGCTGATGGTTGACTAGTTCCTGGTCTCCTCAGGCTGATCATTTCCCATCAATATTCCATCTTGACGAGGCTTTATCTCAACTTCTTAGTACATCTGTTCATCAATATCAATATTATCTTATGACTTATTTGCATGAGGTAGTTAAATTTTACCAAGAATGTCAGTGTTATACCATATTGCTATATGGTCCTGGTACAATTCAATTTTATTACAGAACAAATCACTGAGATTACAGTGATATTTGCTACATCTTCTCAACAGACGTGATGATCTGAAGAAAAGTCTTGATAGTCCAGATTGATACCATATCTTCTGTTCTAGCCCTTTAACAGTATTTTAAGCATCTACATATAGCACTAGATATGCAAAGACCAGTTCCAGGCGTTTTTACTTCTGTCAAGACATAATTGTAGCCTCCTGGGACTACCAACATCTGCCTAATATAGTCTACTTGGCACCAGTGTATGGGGCCTTGCCCTCGCAGAATCTTCTACATAGCCACCAGCAATCTCTGTGTCTCTTATTGGTCCACTGGACAGCTGTTGTTGGCATTTTGTGGCTCAGAGGCTGCAAGATGGATATGTCGATGATCATCTCATCTCTGCCTTGCTGTAGTCCTGCCATGTCAACTTATCTCATAGGGCTACCTGGCCAATAGATGGAGGCTGGGGTAACTCCATTCATCTTAGCTGCTGAGGCTCAAAGAGCACACTTATGGGAAACTTATGGATCTTCAAGTCTATGGACGTTTTCTGGGGCACTTCAAATTTACATCAATACCTTTTGACTGCCCTCACACCCAAATTCCATCTGAAAAAGACATACCCTGTGGTGCAGTTAGCAGGAATAGGAACCGTACTAAATATCACTTGTGTCTTCTCCAAGGAGGCCCCTACTATATAAGACCACACATCTTGTCCTATGGTGTGGAGACTAAGTAACCATCAGGCATCAAAGTGTCACTTTCTCCTACTCTCTTATCCTTCCTCTTCCCAAACCATGCCTTGGCCATGTTCCAGTTCTTGTGAATCCTACTTCTACAACATGTTAGGGGTCCCCAAGACAACCCTTGGGTTCAGTGATCTACTAGAAAGACTCAGAGAACTCATAACAGCCATTATATTCACGGTTACAGATTATTACAATAAAAGGACACAGATTAAAATCAGTAAAGGTAAAAAGAAGTATTTAGGGCAGAATTGAGGAGAGAGCAGGTGTGAGCTTCCAAGTGTCCTCTCCCGTGGGAGTCATATGGACAGTGCTTAATTCTCCCAGCCGCCCTGTGTAGCAACACCCATGAAGCATTGTCAACCTAGGTATCAGAGGTTTATTGAGATTCGGTCACACAAGCATGAGTGCCCCACGACTGACTTTAATTACTCAGTCTCCAGCCCCTCCAGAGATCAGATTGATACAGTGTGACCCACAGCCCCCACCATAAATTACATTGTTAGCAGGAACCAGAATGGTATAATTCTCTAGGTATATGAAGACACTCTTTCCATGCAGGTTAGTCAAAGGGCTCAGAGGTCATTTTCCAGGACCTGGTGAAAGACCAGTCTCTTTCTCGGACTATGCAGGATTAGAGCATCCTAAGCCTGTTGAGTTGAACTTTTACTTCACAACAACCAAGGATGAAGAAATGTCTGAGGAAAACCCACATGTGCACCAGAAGGATCTATATGAGTAAACTAACTTTTGTTTTTTTGAGTTGGAGTCTCACTCTGTCACCCAGACTGGAGTGCAGTGGCCGCTCCCGGCCACTGCAGCCTCCACCTGCTGGGCTCCGGCGATCCTTCCGCCTCAGCCTTCGGAGTAGCCGGAATTACAGGCATGCGCTACCACGCCCGGCTGATTTTTTTATTTATTGTAGAGATGAGGTCTCGCTCCCCAGGAAGGTCTCAAACCTGCAGGCTCAGGCAATCCACTCACCTCAGCCTCCCAAAGGCGCGGGATTACAGGCTGAGCCACCGAGCCCGGCTGAGTGTTTGAAATTTTAAAGATTATTGCTCAACTAAAACATTTTAGCAGAATTGTACATGGGCATAGCTAAAAAATGAGTTTGTTAGGTTGAGGCTAAAGAAAAGAAAAAATGCTCAGAGTTTACAGCAAAGAATTTACAGTGGGGCACAGGGGCTTGCGTTTATAATCCCAGCACTTTGGGAGGCTGAGGTGAGAGGATTGCCTGAGCCCACATATGGGAGCATGCCTGTGGTTCCAGCTACTCGGAAGGCTGAGGCAGAAGGATCACCTGAGCCTAGCAGGTCAAGGCTGCAGTGGCAGTGAGTGTGCTACTGCACTCCAGCCTGGGCAACAGAGTAAGACTCCAACTCAAAAAAATAAAAATTTATAAAGGGCAGATTCCATGACAGAAAGATATAAAGACATGGATGGCCATGCCAGATTGACTCAATATTGATTGCTATTTAATCTGGGTGATAGGTGTAGGATTTCTTTGTACTCTTCTACATTTGTGTATATTTAAATTTTTCCATAATAGTGTTTCAAATACAATACAATAAAATAAAAGGTAGTGTATTATTTCATTTTGCATTAGTATAAAGAGATATCTGAGGCTGCATAATTTATAGAGAAAAGAGGTTTATTTGGCTCACAGTTTTGCATGCCTTCGGCATCTGCTTCTGATGAGGCCTTAGGAAGCTTACAATCACAGTGGAAGGCAAAGCGGGAGCAGGCATGTCACATGGTGAGAGAAAGGAGGAGGTGCAGGCTCTTTTAAACAGCCAGCTTTCAGCTGGGCTTGGTGGCTCAACCTGAAATCCAGCGCTTTGGGAAGCCGAGGTGAGTGGATTGCCTGAGCCCACGGGTTTGAGACCTGCCTGGGCAACTTGGCGAGACCTCATCTCTACAATAAATCAAAAATTAGCCAGGCATGGTAGCGCGCACCTGTAGTTCCAGCTACTTGGAAGGCTGAGGCGGAAGGATTGCCGGAGCCCAGCAGGTCGAGTCTGCGGTGACCGGGAGCGTGCCACTGCACTCCAGTCTGGGTGACAGAGTGAGAGTCCAACTCAAAAAAAAAACAGCCAGCTCTCACATAAACTAATAGAGTGAGAACTCACTGATTATCACAAGAGCAGTACCAAGCCATTCATGAGGGATCTGTCCCCATGATCCAATCACCTCCTGCTAGGCCCCACCTCCAACACTGGGGAACAAATTTCAACATAAGATTTGGAGGGGACAACCATCCAAACTGTGTCAGGTGGAGACAAGCCAAAGGTCAAGCCAGGCTCTGGGCTTCCCATGAATAGCCCATGAGAAAGGCAGGGATGTACTTGGTGCTGACCCCATATGCTCCCTCTCTCTGTCTACAGCCATGTGAACTGCTCTAGTTGTGTGTATGCTGAAGATAAAGGAGCATTTCCTGGATTGCAAATATTCCTAGCCCAACATCAGTGGAAATAAGAAACATAAGGAGCACGCTTGGAAAAAGAGTACTCTGAAGTCTACTAGCATTTCTGTATCAAATACTTTGGTGGGTCATGGGTAGCTTACCTTTTTGGTATCACAACAGGTGCCCAGATAACTGTGAGCACAAAAGTGTTATTGAATGAGTGTGAGTTTTAAGTAACAGTTCACTGATAATGATGATGATGGTGACGGCGATGACAATGGCTGTTGTGATGTCTTTAGGTGAGATTTACTGTGAAACTCACCAGCTCTGATAACCTAGGAATTTTCTAACACAATTTCTGAGACCAAACTAAAAAAATCTCAAGCAGGCAGTATATGTTCTGATCTTCATAAGGCAGTGGTCCTCCAACCTTTTTGGCATCAGGGACCAATTTCATGGAAGACAATTCTTTTCATGGACCAGGTGGGGGATGGTTTCAGGATAATTCAAACACATTGCATTTATTGTGCACTTTATTATTATATTGTTTTGTTTTTGTTTTTGTTTTTGAGTTGGAGTCTCACTCTGTCACCCAGACTGGAGTGCAGTGGCCACTCCTGGCCACCACAGCCTCGACCTGCTGGGCTCCGGCAATCCTTCCGCCTCAGCCTTTCAAGTAGCTGGAACTACAGGCGTGCACTACCACGCCCGGCTAATTTTTGATTTATTGTAGAGATGAGATCTCGTCAAGTTGCCCAGGCGGGTCTCGAACCCGCGGGCTCAGGCAATCCACTCACCTCGGCCTCCCAAAGTGCTGGGATTATAGGCTGAGCCACGGAGCCCGGCCTATTATTATATTGTAATATATAGTGAAGTAATTATACAACTTTACCATAAGGCAGAATCAGTGGGAGTCTGAGCTTGTTTTTCTGCAGCTAGACCGCCCCAATTGGGGGTGATGGGAGACAGAGACACCCGAAATGTGTTGCTTATGTCCATTTTACTCTGTAATCTCATTTTGGTTGCTGAATGCCTTATTGTGTAATAGGTATTCCAGCAAGAATATGCCAGTATATATATTCCAATAAGTACAAGCATAAGTTGGCTAAGAAATTTATTTTTTGTAATTTTCTTCTAAATGATTTTTTATTGTACCTTTTATGAGGTACATGTGATATTTTATTACATGCATAGAATGTGTATTTAGAATATCCATCACCTTGAGTATTTATCATTTATATGTATTGGGAACATTTCAAGTCCTCTCTTCTAGCTACTTTGAAAAATATAATACATTATTTTAAGTATAGTCACCCTACTCTGCTATTGAACATTAATTTATGCCTCCTATCCAACTCTATGTTTGTACCCATAACCAACCTCATTCCATCCTCTCATCGTATATATCCTACTCTGGTAACCACCATGCTACTCTCTACCTCCATGACATGAACTTTTTCAGCTCCCACATATGAGTGAGTACACACAATATTTGTCTTTATGTGCCTGGCTTATTTCACTTAACATAATGACCTCCAGTTCCATCCACTTTGCTGCAGATGACATGATTTCATTCTTTTTGATGACCCATAATATTCCATTGTGTGTGTATACCCCCTGTTTTTATCCATTCTGCTGATGGACACTTTGGTTGATTCCATATCTTTGCTATTGTGATAGTGCTGCAATGAACATGGGGGTGCTGGTATCCCTTTGATATACTGATTTCCTTTCCTTTGGATAAATATCCAGTGGTGGGATAGCTGGAGTATGGTAGTTCTACTTTTAGTTTTTTAGTTGTTGTTTTTTCTTCTTTTTTTTTTGAGAAATCACCATACTGTTTTCCACAGTGGTTTAATGTACATTCCCACCAACAGTGTGTAAGAATTCCCTTTGCATCCTCACCAGCATCTGTTACTTTTGTCTTTTTAATAATGGTCATTCAAACTGGCATAAGATTATATCTCATTACGAATTTTATTTGCATTTCCCCACTGTTCAGTGATGTTGAACATTTTCTTCATCTGACTGTTGGCCATTTGTATGTCTTTTTGTTTTGTTTTTTGAGTTGGAGTCTCACTCCGTCACTCAGACTGGAGTGCAGTGGCCGCTCCCGGCCACCGCAGCCTCGACCTGCTGGGCTCCGGAGATCCTTCCGCCTCAGCCTTCCAAGTAGCTGGAACTATAGGCGCGCGCTTCCACGCCCGGCTAATTTTTGATTTATTGTAGAGATGAGGTCTCGCCAAGTTGCCCAGGCGGGTCTCGAACCCGCGGGCTCAGGCAATCCACTCACCTCAGCCTCCCAAGGCGCGGGATTACAGGCTGAGTCACTGAGCCCGGCTTGTATGTCTTTTTAAAATAAATGTCTATTCATGTCCTTTGTTTGCTTTCAATGGGATTATTATTTCTTAAAATTTTGAAGTCTTTATTTTTTTTGTGAAGTGGTTAACAAGTCCATGTAAGGTTAGAATTTCAATTGAAAGAAGTGTTTTCACTTGAAACCCTTCAGGGCTCAGTTGTCTGTCATAAAACAGAGAGTAGCACTGAATTTGGCATAAGATTCAATGACCTTATTTACAGCTTCCAAGAAATCCCTCTCAGGGTGGAGCTTGGTGACTCAGTCTGTAATCCCAGCACTTTGGGAGGCCGAGGTGAGAGGATTGCCTGAGCCCACGGGTTCGAGACCCACCCAGGCAACTTGGTGAGACCTCATCTCTACAATAAATAAATAAAAATTAGCCAGGGGTGGTAGCGCGTGCCTATAGTTTCAGTTACTTGGAAGGCTGAGATGGAAGGATTGCAGAAGCCCAGCAGGTCAAGGCTGCGGTGGCCGGGAGCGTGCCACTGCCCTCCAGTTTTGTTTTTAAAAAAACAAAAAATAAAAATCCCTCTTGATCGCAATTTTTTCTGTGCTCTGATGGCAAGCATACCAGCTTCTGTGCAAATGCTTTTAATCTCAGCACCAGTACTCTTTGGACACAGTCGTGAAAACACATCAAATCTGATATCTTAAACACTTGCTGAACAAGGATAAATCTTAAAGATGTGAGTCTGACCCTCTAGAACAGGCAAATTCAAACTTTCTATCCAATCTCCCTGGCCTTATCAATGCTGGATCCAAAGTATCAGGTCTATTAGTGGCCATTAGCACTTTATATTGCCTTGAGGATCAAAACCACCCAGCCGATTGATCAGTTCCAACATTGTTCTTTGCTCTTCATTGTTACCTCCAGCACCATCATCAAACTGAGATCCTCCAATATCATCAATTTCATCAAAGTTAAGATAGGTTTTGTTGTTGTTGTTGTTTTGGTCATTTCAAAGGCTCGTGAACCATTCGAGCTCCCCTCACCAATGTATTTCTGATTTAATAACTCAAATGAAACAAGCATCCATCCTACTAGCTACTGCCCCAGGACAGAGCGTTTGCCTGTACCTGGTGGATCAAAGAGCAGCACACCCTTGGAAGGCTAGATGCCCAGGTTAACAAACCTCTCTGGATGAAGTAGTGGGGTTTCCAACGACTTCTCACAACTTCTTCATCTATTTCCTTATAGCCACCAACATCACGGTATGTGACATCAGCAGTTTCCTCCACCTGCATCATGGTAACCGTTGGGTGAATCTTTGGAGGCACTGGAATGTGAATTTGGTATTCATTTCTGTCCACACCAACTTTTATCCTTCTTCGATGTCGGTAGATGCCACCTGATTATTTACATTGATAATGTATTTTGAGTCCTCTGAATCAGCATTGATTATCTTTGTATACCTCACAGCTTGCAAAGGCTGTTCACTCTGGGACATTTGCTTATCTGCAGCCAAATCCCAGAGTGCTGGTGGGGCCAGGCCAGTGTCAGACTCCTTAATACCAGTGAGCGCTTTAATTTTCTTGAGAAGTTGTTGAATGTCATCCTCAACCTGCTTGATCTGCCTAGAGTAAGTGCTCTGACCATAAGTTTTCAACAAGGCAATATCACCCTCACCCAGAGCTCAAATGGACTTTTCATCTTTGGTTTTCCACTGACTGGCCCAAGGTAATCAGGCATTTTAGTAGGTTCAAATGCCGCAACTCCTTAGTGATTACACAAAATCTTCCTTGCTTCCTGAAGTTAATGGGATTATTTTATGTTTTACTGTTGTTTGAGTTCCTTGTATATTCTGGATATTAGTCCATTGTTGGGTGAATAGCTTGCAAATATTTTCTCCCATTCAACAGATTGTCTCTGTACTCTGTTGTTTCTTTTGCTGTGCAGAGCCTTTTAGTTTAATATAATCCCATTTGTCCATCTCTGTTGCCTGTGCATTTGAGGTCTTAGCCATAACATTTTTGCCTAGACCAAAGTCTTGAAGTAGTTCTCCTATGTTTTCTTCTAGTAGTTTTATAGTTTCAGGTCTTATTTTTAAGTCTTTTTTTTTTTTTTAAAGACGTGGGGTACAATTCAAAGTTAGGTACATAAGTGATCATCAGACAGGTAAAGGTTGGGCCTTCCTTAGTTCCCCACTTCACCTGATTTGAGATCGGGTACCTTATTGATGTTATGTGCCCTCCTTCCCTCTCCTGGTAGTGTTCCCCTATTGACCAATTCCTTTCTTTCTTTCTTTTTTTTTTTTTTTTAGTCAAAGTCTCACTCTGTCGCCCAGGTTGGAGTGCAGTGGCATGCTCAGGGCACTGCAGCCTCAACCTGCTGGGTTTAGGTGATCCTTCCACCTCAACCTTCCAAGTAGTTGGAACTATAGGCATGTGACACCAAGCTTGGCTCATTTTTCTTGATTTATTATAGAGAAGAGGGCTTACCAAGTTGCCCAGGCTGGTTTCAAACCCGTGGGCTCAGGTAATTCCCTCACCTCGGCCTCCCAAAGTGCTGGGATTATAGGCATGAACCACCGCACGTGGCTGTCAATTCCTTTCTTGTAGTACTTTTTTTTTTTTTTTTTGAGTTGGAGTCTCACTCTGTCATCCAGACTGGAGTGCAGTGTCCGCTCCTGGCCACTGCAGCCTTGACCTGCTGGGCTCCGGCGATCCTTCTGCCTCAGCCTTCCAAGTAGCCGGAATTATAGGCTACCACGCCCGGCTGATTTTTGATTTATTGTAGAGATGAGGTCTCGCTGCCCAGGCGGGTCTCGAACCCGCGGGCTCAGGCAATCCACTCACCTCAGCCTCCCAAAGGCACAGGATTACAGGCTGAGCCACCGAGCCCGGCTCTTGTAGTATTATAATACATATTCAGGGTCCACTTATGTATGAGCACATATGATACTCAGATCTTTGTTTCTGTGATAGATCACTGAGTATTATAGACTCTAAATCCATCCAAGTTGTTGCAAAGTCCATAATTTTGTCCTTATTTATAGCTGCATAATATTCCATCATGTATATGTACCACTTTTAAAGAAAATCCAGTCCACTTTCGATAGGCAACATAGTTGGTTCCATGTTTTTGCTATTGTGACTAATACTGTAATAAACATGCATGTGCAGGTATCTTTTTTATAGAGTGATTTGAGTTCCTCTGGGTGTATTCCCAGAAGGGGGATTGCTGGGTCATATGGAAGGTTGATTTTTAGATCTTTTTTTTTTTTTTTTTTTTGCGATGGATTCTCACTCTGTTGCCCAGACTGAAGTGCAGTGGCCGCTCCCGGCCACCGCAGCCTCGACTTGCTGGGCTCCGACAATCCTTCCGCCTCAACCTTCCAAGTAGCTGGAACTACAGGCGCACACTGCCACGCCCAGCTAATTTTTTGATTTATTGTAGAGATGAGGTCTCACCAAGTTGCCCAGGCAGGTCTTGAACCCGCGGACTCAGGTAATCCACTCACCTCAGCTTCCCAAAGCGCGGGATTACAGGCTGAGTCACCTAGCCCGGCTAGATTTTTTTAGGAATCACCACAGTGTTTTCCACAGAGGTTGTATTTGTTTACACTCCCACCAACAGTGTGGAAGTGTTCCCTTTTCCCTGCATCCTCTCCGGCATCTGTTGTTTTTTGAGTTACTGTTGATGGCCATCCTGACTGGAATTAGGTGGTATCTCAGTGTGGCTTTAACTTGCATTTCTTTGATGATTAATGAGGCTGAGCATTACTTTTAAGTCTTTAATCCATCTTGAGCTGGTTTTTGTATATGAGATCCAGTTTCATTCGTATGCATACAGATTCCAAGGACCATTTGTTGAAGAAGGTATCCTTTCCCCAGTGGATGTTCTTGGCATTTTGTGTTGAAAATCAGTCAGCTACAAATATGTAGACTTATTTATGGGTTCTCTGTTCTGTTCCATTGGTCTATGTGTTTGTTTTTACATCAGCACTATGCTGTTTTGATTACTATAGCCTTGTAATATGTTTTGAAGACAGGTAGTGTAAAGTCTCCACTCCATTATTTTTTGCTCATGATTGCTTTGGCTATGTGGAGTCTTTTTTGGTTCCATACACATTTTAGGATTGTTTCACCTACTTTTGTAAAAAATGACATTGGTATTTTGATAAGAATTGCATTGGATCTGTGGGTTGCCTTGGGTAGTATTGTCATGTTAACAATATTAATTCTTCCAATTCAGGAAGATGGAATGCTTTTCTATTTGTTTGTGTCCTCTTCCATTTATTTCATCAATGTTTTGTAGTTTTCCTTGTAGAGATCTTTTACTTTCATTGTTAAGTTTATTCTTAGGTAATATATATTTTTGTTGCTATTAGAAATGAAATTGTCTTCTTGATTTCTTTCTCAACTATTTCATTGTTGGTGTATAGAAACACTACTGATTTTCTGTATGTTGAGTTTATATCTTGCAACTTTAGATAAATGTATTTATCTAAGAGTTTTTTGGTGGATTCTTTATGTTTTTCTAGATTTAAGATGATGTCATCTACAAAAAGGGACAATTTGACTCCCTCTTTCCTAATTTGGATGGCTGTTATTTCTTCCTCTTACTTGATTGTTAGGGCTTCAGTACTATGTTGAATAGGAGTATTGAAAGCGGGAATCCTTGTCTTGGTTCAGTTCTTAGAGGAAAGACTTTCAGCTTTTTCCCATTCAGTATTATGTTAGCTGTGGGTTTGTCATAAATGATCTTTATGATGTTGAGGTATGTTCCTTCTATGCCTAGTTTGTTTAATCATCAAGGGATGTTAAATTTATTGATAGTTTTTTTGGCATTTACTGTGATAATTGTCCATGTTTTGTCCTTCATTCTGTTGATATATCACATTTATTGATTTACCTTGCATCCCTGGGATAAATCTCACTTGATCATGGTGTGTTATTTTTTAAATGTGCTGTTGGGTTTTGTTTGCTAGTATTTTGTTGATTTTGCATCTATATTCATCAGGGATATTGGCCTATAGTTTTCTCTTTTTGTTGCATCTTTGTCTGATTGTGGTATTAGGGTAATGTTGGCTTCACATAATGAGTTAGGGAGAAATCCTCTTGAATGCTTTTGGAATAGTCTAAGGAGAATTGCTATTAGTTCTTTGTAAGTTTGGTAGAGTTTGGCATCTACCAAAGTGAAGCCATCTGGTCCTGAGCTTTTCTTTGTTGGGAGATTTTATTACTGATTTAATCTCATTACTCATTATTGGGCTATTCAGGTTTTCTGTTTATTCCTGATTCAGTCTTGGTAGGTTGTATGTGTCCAGAAATTTATCCACTTCCGCTAGGTTTGTATAGTTCTTTATAATTGTCTCTGATTATCTTTTGTATTTCTGTGGTATCGGTTGTAATGTGTAATACCTTTTTTTCCTTTCTGATTTTGTTTATTTGGGTTCATTTTTCTTGGTAAGTCTAGCTAGCAGTTTTTTGTTAATCTTTTTATTTATTTATTTATTTATTTATTTATTTATTTATTTATTTAGAGTTGGAGTCTCACTCTGTTGCCCAGACTGGAGTGCAGTGGCACACTCCCAGCCACCGCAGCCTTGACCTGCTGGGCTCTGGCAATCCTTCCGCCTCAGCCTTCCAAGTAGCTGGAACTACAGGCACGCGTTACCATGCCCGGCAAATTTTTTTAAAAATTTATTGTAGAGGTGAGGTCTCGCCAAGTTGCTCAGGTGGGTCTCGAACCCGCGGGCTCAGGCAATTCACTTCGGCCTCCCAAAGCACAGGATTACAGGCTGAGCCACCGAGCCCAGCCTACTGTTAATCTTTTTAAAAACAATTTTCACTGGTCCCTTGTAGTTTTTTTCTAAGTTTTATTTTATTTAGGTCTGCCTTTTTTTTTTTTGAGTTAGAGTCTCACTCTATCACCCAGGTTGGAGTGCAGTGGGACACTCACAGCCACCCCAGTGTTGATCTGCTGGGCTCTGGTGATCCTTCAGCCTCAGCCTTCCAAGTAGTTGGAACTACAGGCGCGTGCTACCACACCAGGCTAATTTTTTGATTTATTGTAGAGATGAGGTCTTGCCAAGTTTCTCAGGCTTGTCTCGAACCTGTAGTCTCAGGCAATCCACTTGCCTTGGCCTCCCAAAGTGCCGGGACTACAGGTTGAGCCACCGAGCCCGGCCTTGGTCTACTCTTATCTTTATCCTTTCTTTCTACTAATTTTGGGTTTGTTTTGCTTTTGCTTTTCTAGTTCTTTGAGATACATTATTAAATTGCTTATTCGAATTCTTTCTACTTTTTTTTTTTTTTTTTTTTGGTTGGGGT
>NW_007250782.1:258678-269485 GCF_000164805.1 Carlito syrichta | reverse complement strand
ACTCACCTCAGCCTCCCAAAGGCGCGGGATTACAGGCTGAGCCACCGAGCCCAGCAATTTGTCATTCTTTTTTTTTTTTTGAGTTATAGTCTCACTCTGTTGCCCAGACTGGAGTGCAGTGGCCGCTCCCGGCCACCGCAGCCTCGACCTGCTGGGCTCTGGCGATCCTTCCGCCTCAGCCTTCCGAGTAGCTGGAATTACAGGCATGCGCTACCACGCCCGGCTGATTTTTTGATTTACTGTAGAGATGAGGTCTTGCTGTCCAGGCAGGTCTCGAACCACGGGCTCAGGCAATCCACTCACCTCAGCCTCCCAAAGGCGCAGGATTACAGGCTGAGCCACCGAGTCCGGCAGGAAGACGGATTATTGGGCATCTAGGCAGCTTGCTCGAATGCCAGCAGTGGCAGCAATGGTCCAGGCAGGTGGGCAGATTCATGGGCCCCTGGGTAGCAGATGTGGCATGGATGATGACAGCAGCAGTGGTGAGACAACCCTCTGCGCGGGTGTTGGTGTTGGCTGTGACAGGCTGGGAAGGCCAGTCCTTGAGTCCACAGGTGGTATGTGTGGGTGGGTGCCAGCTGGTGGTGGTAGTGGCAGATGGGGCGGGGCCTGACTTCAGGCTCCAGGAGGAGTGCCAGCAGAGGTGGATGGGGTGGAACGACTCCCAGGCCTCTCATCAGTGTGCTCAGGCGCTGCTGGAGGAGAGCCAGGCTGGGTGGGCCTGTTCTCAGGTCCTCTAGTGGTGCATCCAGGTGCCGGCTGGGGTGGGCAAGGGCAGGGCGACCCCCTGAACCCTGGCAGAGTGTTTTGGTGAGGGTGGCAGCAGTGCTGGTGGGTGGTGGGAGTGTGCCCTCAGGGCTTGTGCAGCCTTAGGAAGGGCAGGGTTGTACCCCGTGGCAGTGGCCTGGGAGTCTGTGTGTCGGGCCAGGTATCAGCAGCCAGCAACGGGAGAAGTTGTGGGAGGGGGAGCCCACCCTCAGGACATGTGTAAAGCAGGGCAGCCCCGCTGCTGGGAGTGGCACCGTCTCTGGCAGTGGCTTGTGCTGTGGCACTTGGTGAAGGCCACTGGCTGTGGCAGTGGCTCCAGGCAGAGGAGCCTTCCCAGGGTGTGGGAAATGTGTGATGGCCCTGCTCCTAGGGGTGTGGGGTCCTGGCAACCACAGCCAGCATGGCAGTGGCTGTAGGTGGGAATGTCAGTGGGGTTATGGGAACTGTTGGGTAGGATGCAGTCTGGTAGGGGCTGGGCTCTCAAAATGGTACCCTCTTGGGGCTGCCTGGGATGCAGCAGGAGTGCCCTCGCTGGAGCAATGCCTTCCTCAGTCCCGGGAAGCTCCTTGTGTTTGTTTCAGGGCCCCTGAGGGTCAAGGGCCTTTCCTGTGGCTAAGATTGCAGGAGGCCACAGTGGGGATGTGGGCTTACTTACTTACTCTTTCCCCACACTGGGGAGCCTCTCTGGGCTCCCAGTTGATCTCAGCAGGGCAGGCCAAGTCACTTCCCTTTCCTTCCCGGCCCTCAGGGTTTCGTGTCACTCCTCTGTTGAGTTCCCAGTGTTCTCCCTTAGATGATCAATGCCAAGTGTGATCATCCACTTACTGTTCTGATTCTTCCTTGTGGAGGAGACAAGTGCTGGGTCCTCTCTACTCTGGCATCTGGAAGCTTTCCGAAATGGTCTTCTCCCCATTTTGATTTTAAAATACAGAGGTGCCCAAAAAATGTGTACACATTTTAAGAGATGTTATCTATGTATTACTTTTTGAAGTTGAATTAAATTACAGTAGCAATGTGTAGTATGAAGTTCACTCAACTGTACTTCCACCATTTTCTTTGCCTGTCCTGCCTGTCACATCATGATGCCAGCATTCATTGAATTAAACCATCTTTTAAGTGAATGTCATACTTAAAATGTATATACATTTTTTTTGGCACCCAGTATATTGCTAAAGAAATCACAAACAGTATAAAGCTGAATGTGGAAATATGAACATCAATTAAAATAGAACTCAGACTGACAGGCTTTGGTAGGAAATATGGGGATATTTTAGACTGATAAAAGTGGCCTCTGAGACACATATAAGCAAAAATGTGCTAAATACTCAAGAATCTAATAAAGCCATATTTTCCCTTCAGAAATCAAGAGTTTAGGTAGAGGACAAAAATAAGTAAGGAAAAAAAGTCGCACCTGAGTATCCCCGGGCATGATTTCAGCTTAACTCACACATTGCAGCTGCTCAGAAAGTCTAAGTGCCCCCAGGGGTGATGGGCCCCTCGAAAGGGGGTGCCCAGGACTTGGCTGATGGGGCATATGGAAAGATGGCAATTTAGTGAGAAGTGGGAAAAACTGAGGGGTCAGGAAGGGTGTCCACATGTTTCCTTCCCCAGTGATTCAGCACAAAGACTCCAAGAACTCATAACAGCCATTATACTCACAGTTGTGGTTTAGGACTAGAAAACATACAGATTAAAATCAGCAAAGGTAAAAACTGGTGCCTAGGGCAGAATTCAGGAGAGACCTGGTAAGAGCCAATCACCCCCACCCCCACCCCCAATGCCCCAGGCTGACCAGCTCACCTTTCTTGCCTACACAACCTCTGTGAAGCCCCCCTGATCCCAAGAGCTGGGGCCATGGCTGCCTCCTGGCAAGCAGGGAGGATGGACACCAATCAAAGCAACTGCTCTTGACATGTTCAGAGAAGACAGCAGGGGCGTCAGCTTCTCCTGCGAGAACCCGGGGTTTCCTCCAACTGCTTCACCCCTTGAATAAGGTGTTTCCTGCTCAAGACCTGCAGAGCCGCAGGTGGAAAGGTGAGTGGCTCAGGGGAAGGGGGAGTGTGCTTGGCAAAGGCTGCCTCCAGGCCATGGGGTCTGCAGCCCCACCACCCTGTTTGTCCTTCTGTCCCAGGGGTACCAGGCACCAAAGCAGAGCTTGACACAGATTTCTCCGGCTTTGCCACCTGAGGGGCCTTGGGCAGGTCACCCCATGCTCCAGTCTCAGCTCCTCTGCTGTACAAAGGGGATCATAACTCCTGGGGATCAGGGGAGGGTGTGTCATAAAACCAGTTGGCCTAGTGTCAGGTACACAGCAAGTGCCCAAGAAATGGTGGCAGATGTCAGTGCTGTGATTCCAGGGTAATGACAGAGTGGGAAGGCCCCAAGGGTCCAGTTGAGGATCCCAGACCATATAGGACACCAGGGTCCCCATACCCAGGAGTAGACTCCAACCTCAGACTCCAACCCAAGATCCAGGACAAGAAGTGGAGGTGTCAGCCCCACCCAGAGAGGCCCAGGAGCCCGGGCTGTAACTGCCGTTACCTTCCCACTTCCTGGACTGTCTGGGGACTCTGACCCCAAGAGTCATTCCAGAAGTGTGGGTCTCAGGCGCCATGGAGCGGGTCCTCACTGCTGTCCTGCTGTCCCTCCTCCCGGGAGCCCTTCAGGGGAGCGAGAGCCCCCCAGCTCTCTTGTCGATTCTTCCCCCAACAGGTGCCAGCGGGATGAGCCTGGATTCAGGTAGGAAAACAGTGGGGGTGGGGCAGCAGCAGCTGCGGAGGGGATAAAGAGAGCCTGGGCTTGGGGACAGAGGAAGTGGGGGTGACATCCCTGCCCTACCACCTCGCCCCAGGGCAGGTCCTCTAAGAAGCCCAGGCAGCCAGGCCTTCACTCACACCCCAGACCCTGGTGCCTTCAGGACATCTGGTGACCATGACAAAGGAGGGTGGGTCTCAGGACAGAGGGGAGTGCAGGGGGCCTTGTATGACCAGGGCCCACAACCCACGCAGTGTGTGGACGTTCACACGTGTCTGGCCGCATCGTGTCTGGCCAGGATGCCCAGCTGGGTGAGTGGCCATGGCAGGTCAGCCTGAGGGAGGCTGGCGAGCATGTGTGTGGGGGATCCCTGATCGCCAAGGACTGGGTGCTGACCGCAGCCCACTGCTTCAGCCGGTGAGTGTGGACCCCGGGCAAACCTGGGCAGTTTCGGCGACCTTCACCTTCCCTGCAGTCTCCACTCCCCATTAGAGTTGTGGCCTCTCCCACCTAGGCAGGAGAGGCAGGGGCTATCTCCTGGATGGTGCTTATTCACCCATGATGGCCCATCCTGGGCTGGGCACGGGGATAGTGTGGGCTGGAGACAGACCCACCCCGGCTGCCCACTGCCCACCTCCCAAAAGAAGGTTCATTCCCTAGAGTCTGATGGTTTCCCCTGTATCCCAACATCCCTTGAGAATCCGAGGTCTCCCCCACCCCGCTCACTAACCTGTGACCTCTTGACAAGTGACCTCCCCTTCCTGGTTGTGGCCACACCTGCCCAGAGGAGGGAGGAGAAGCCTTGCAGGTCTGCATGGATGATGAACAGGATGGTGACGTTGATGCTGAGGGCTCAGCTCTCCACAGAGCCTGCCCGTGATGCTAGGGCCCCCACGTAAAGACAGATCTTTGTCCCCACTATGGGACCTGAGCTCAGCCTTCACTGCCCACCTTCCCTGTCCCAGGAACCAGCCCCTGTCTGTCTATACCGTACTACTGGGCTCCATCTCCTCCTACCCCAAGCCCGGAGAGCCCGGGGAGCTCCGGGATGTGGCCCAGTTCATCGTGTACCCAAGCTACTCGGAGGAGACTGGCAGCGGGGACATTGCCCTGGTGCAGCTGGCCTCGTCTGTCACTTTCAGCGACCTCATCCTTCCAGTCTGCCTCCCCAAACCTGGAGACCCCCTGGGGCCCGACACCTGGTGCTGGGTCACTGGCTGGGGGCATGTTGGCACCAATCAAGGTGAGGATGTCCCGAGTGGCAGCAGGGTGGGGAGGATGGGGTGAACAGCCGGGCCAACCTGACATCACGCAGGCACCTGCCCTGCCACCCTCACATGGGTCCAACATGGAGCCCACACAGGCTGCTGGGACCGCATCAGGTGAGCTGTTGGAATCCTGCAGGGCTAATGCATGAGCAGCCTCCACCCAGACTCCCCTGTGGCCGTACACCCCGTCCTCCCAGCAGCCCATAACCAAAGAATAGCGGGACCCAGCAGAACCCCTCGGGACGCTGGCCCATCCTGGGCCCAAATCCATTCTTGTAGGCAGTGCCTGTGCCACATCTCCTCTGGCCTCATGGGTCTATGGTTCCAGAGCCTACAGGGACCCAATCTCGGTGGGTGACGGCCACCAGCCTCCTGGGTCCTGGCTTCCTGCTCTGGCAAGTGGCGTCTCAAGACGCTGGCCTGGTGGGGTGATGCAGGGGCTCATGCATGAGGCACTTAGGGCATCTCACGGGCTGGGTGAGACTGAGGTCTCCACAAAGATCAGCCACTGCCACTGCCATCATAACCATCAGCATGCTGGTGATGTCACCTCAGATGCATCCCCTGGGGCTGCCATCACAAATGACCACAAATGTGGGGCTTAGAACCACAGAAATGCATTCTCACACAGTCCTGGAGGCCAGAAGTCTGGAATGCAGGTGTTGTCTGAGCCTGGCTCCCTCCAGAGGCTCTTGAGGAGGAATCCTCCTGGCTATGCTTGGCGTTCTTTGCCTTGTGGCTGCCTCATTCCAGTCTCTGCCCCTGTCTTTACTCGG
This sequence comes from Carlito syrichta, assembly GCF_000164805.1. Taxonomy (NCBI): domain Eukaryota; kingdom Metazoa; phylum Chordata; class Mammalia; order Primates; family Tarsiidae; genus Carlito; species Carlito syrichta. The sequence goes on along the minus strand of NW_007250782.1, from coordinate 263,919 downwards.
CCTCGTCCCTAGGTGTGTCTTCCTGGGTCTTCTCTTCTGTCTCTCATGAACGCCGTCACCCCACTGCTCCAAGGCCTCATCTTAACTAACTTTACCTGCAAAGCCTCTATTTCCGGATAGAGGCACATCTGGTGCACTCCACACTACTAATCCCTTTAGACCTGAAACTGGTATAGCCAACAAGAGCAGGAACACAGCGTGGAAGTGACGTGGACACAGTCCTGGCCTGAAGCCAGGTCTCAGCTCTTGCGCCCATGTCCTGGTGTTTCCCTGCCACCAACTTCCTGCATTCTGGGAGGTAAACTGGGACTCACAGAGTCTCACACGCCTGTGCATGCCCCATGAGGAGGAAGGACTAGGTCTTCTGAGTGCTCCGAATGTTAAGACCAATCAATGTCCCTCCTCTAGAGCTGGGATTCGGCATCTGCAACATGGGGTAACAAGCCTCACCTGTGTCCTTGCCCTCATGGGGTTTCATGAGTACAAGCGCAGGCTCCTTCAGAAGCGTAGCCTCTTGTCTTGGGGTCATTTGTGTGGGTCGTGGAGCCAGCAGGCAGGGGCTCCCCTGAGCTCTTCTCTCTCCTCCAGCGCTCCCACCTCCCTTCACCCTGAAGGGCGTGGAGTTGCCCCTCATTGATGCCCAGACCTGCGACGCCTACTACCATGAGGGTACTGGCATCCCCAGCCTGGAGCCCGTCATCTTTGATGACATGCTCTGTGCAGGCTTTGAGAACGGCCAGAAGGACGCCTGCCAGGTAAGCAGGCCAGGCCCAGACTCCCCAGCACCCCTGGGCTCCACTCCCGTCACCACAGGGAACCTCCCACCCCAGAGAATGACACACTTTTTAAAAAATACAAGAGTCCATTCAAAAGGGGAAAAAAAATATTCCTGGACCCTGTGTCCCTTTCAAATATGAAGTAAATATCGTCAGAACGTGGAATGTCTGCAGCTGTGATCAGATCTCACTCCTAAAGCTTTTCCTTTTGGCCAGAATTTTGTTTCTTTCCAAAACGAAAATACTCAGAGTCTGGGAGTGCGTTTTGTCAAAGTGTAGTCACTTCTGAGCTTGGAGGTTCTGTCTTTCTCCTCTGCTCTCACAAGCACCCGGATTACCAACACCTGCTTATTGTTTTGGCTCAAACAAGAGATTTTTTCTTCACACAAATGAGGCAAACAGTGACATTATCAACACAGAAGTGCTCCTCCCATCCCGCCTCCGAAAACACTGCTTCCTAAGTGCTTTCCTGGCCGTGGCAGAAGCTTACCTTTTATCTAGGGATATGTGCTCCCATCACACATGCCCCTTTATCTTCACCCCAGGCCAGCTGCCCCATCACTTCCAGGAGCATCCCTGTAGCCCTGGCCAGGAGGTTGGTGGGACCGGGAGGGGGTACAGTAGAGACCCCCGGCTCCCACCTGTGGAAGAAGGACGGCCGGTTGGGGCAGCCCTGATCCCCTGCAATGCTACAGGTTGAATCCCTTCTTTGTTCCCAGGGTGACTCCGGAGGCCCACTGGTCTGTGATACTGGTGGTGTCTGGACCCAGGCAGGGGTGGTGAGTTGGGGATCCTACTGCGGCCTCCCCAGGAAGCCAGGTGTGTACACCAATGTCACCGTCTACGCCATGTGGATTGTTCGCACAGTGTGGAATCAAGACTCTAACAGAAGTTCCTTTCCAAGCCTTGCAGGGACCTTTTTCTCTGACCTGTCGCTGCTTCTGGGCCTACTGGGTGGGATCCTGGTCTCCCTGGGGCTTGCATAGGGGGTATCCCATTATCTCAGTCCCCCATTTTAACCCATGCCTGCTCTCTGCTCCCAGCCTGGAGTGGCTCCTTGAAAGAACTCCCTGCCCATATTCCCCTGCGAGCTGTCCACTGCCACCTCCCCCCAATGCCCGGTCCTCTGGGGACCTTCTATGTCCCTCCCCCTGACAAAGCCCCCCAACCCCACAGTGCTCCCTCTTCAGTCCTTTGTGGCCCTCAGCCCAATCCTGGGCTCTCATGTGTCTTCCGTGGTCCTATGCTGCCCCCACCCTCTCTGCCAGCCTTTAACTCCCGGGCATAGAGCCTGGCGTCTTGGCCTCCACCCCCTTCCCCACCCAGGCTGAGCCTTGGCAGGGGACTCGGGATTCTGTAGTGATTTCAGACACTGTTGGAATTTCTAGCACTGTTGGAGTCAGGGTTTTCTGCTCCCAGAGCTGCACTGATTCTTGTACTGCGGTATCTGCCTGCAAGGCAATAAAGACTGAAACTGGCAGGATGCTTCCTCCTACAGGGTGGGTCCTCTCTGTATCTACAGGCCACAGCTTCCTCCAGGGCCAAGGTGGGCATCCACAAAAGTCTCCCAGGTATGGGGACTTGGCTCACAGAGGATGCCCAGATGTGCACAGCAGCCCTCGAGGTGCACGTGGACATGAGCCCCTTTTCAGACAGGGAGACAGAGGGCTGGGGGCTCCAGGACAAGGGCAAGCCCACTCTCCCCAGTAGACTGATTCTGGGCTCATGGGCAGCACAGCAGCACGTCCTGGCAGCCCTAAAGCCATTAGCAAGACTGAGAGATAATACCAGGGTCACGAGCAGGGCAGGGGTAAATTCCAGGGTCATGGGTAGGGCTGAAGTCCTGGGGTCATTGGTTGGGCAGGTGAATTCGAAGGTCCTGGGAGGCCTGAGGGTCAGCTCCATGCTATCTTGGACAGGCCAGTGAGATGGCAGCTTGATCCCCGGGCAGGAAGGGCTCAGACTTGGGGCCAGCCTCTCTCTGCCCCACTTCCCCCAAGCCCAGTTTCTCCAGTGAATCCTGGGGCCAGTTGAAGCCATGTGAGGAGGCAGCTGAGGATGGGAGCCCAGGGCTGGGACCCCAAGCAGGGGTGGGGCTGTGAGTGGGGACCCGACAGGAGGTCATGAGCAAGAGAGCAGGAGGTGGGGAGGGCAGACTGAGACCCCTTGGGTGGGAACCTCGACCTTCATCCCAGGACACCCCTCCAGTCCAAGGTTGAACCTTTCCAAGACTCCCATGGCCCTTGGAGTCATAAGTTCCCTCTGCCCCAGGTCACATGCCGAGGACCCTTCCACTCATAGCCCTCATTCAGCTTCACATTGGCTCTCCAGGGATGTCTGTCCCCTAGGACTGGTCAGCGTTGGAGGGAGGAGCCCAGGTTCTTGGGCCTGGCTGGGCTGAGGATGCTGTGGGGCAGGAGGTTAGGGCTGTGGCAGAGGATGACCATGGGCCCCAGCACCTGGCGTCAGGGCGGGGTCCCTCCCTCATGGAGGTATCGGAGGAGAAGTGCCCACACCGTCTCCAGGATCAACCATCAGGCGCTGGACTCCAGCTATGGGCCAAAGACACTGCATGGTCACCATGCCCCAGGCCCCCTCTATCACTTGCAGCTGACACGTGCTAGCCAGGTCAAGGAGAGGGTCACTGCCAGGGGTGCATCAGGGAGTAGTGTGAGCCCCTCTGCCCTCTACCATGAAGACCCTCCTGTGCTGAGGACCATGGACATGAGCTCCAACTCTGTGGCCCACCTCCTTCAGGCTCCTCCCCCTACAGCACTTCTGGGGCATCCAGGTGTGACAGAGGGGACATGGGAAGGAGGGAGAACCTGCTAGCCCCCACATACCTGGAGGGCCCCGATAAGCACCAAGGGACTTCCTGAGCCTTGCACGCTGGCTTCCAAAGAGTTGAGAATCCCCAAGGAGCATTCCCTGAGTAATGCCCACAGTCAAGGCCACTGCTGGGATTGTCCCATCGATCTGTCCCTGAGCCAGAGCCCCTCACACCGGGGACACTCTGCCAGCCTCCATGCCACCTCGTCTTCTTCATTACCCCTCTGCCCCTCCCTCTCTTGGTCCTCCATAACTCTCCAGTCCCACAAATAGCCACCAAGCATGTCACGCACAGTCCCAGGAGGCAGCCGATGACCACATGCACAAATACACACAGGGCCATTTTGGGCATTGCTAAGCTCTAGGAAGAAAACAGAACAGTGCAATGAGATGGATGGTCAGTGGAGGCCTAAGGGACTGCTTTTGATGAAAGAACAGAGAAAGCCAAGTCAAGAAGGTAACGGAACCCTAGAGCTCCAAATGCCCGGAGGAAGCCAGCTACCTGCTACTGGGAGTGGAGTCTGCAGGGAGAGGCCACCCTGAGGCTGAACCAGCTTGGAGTCCTCAGGATAGCAGAGCCAGACTGGGACTAGAAGTGGTCAGAGGCAGGACAGAGCTAGGCTGGAAGGGGCTCCAGGGCAGTGGGGAACCCTGAGGGCTTAAGGCAGGACCTGCGGCTGAAGGAAGCCTGAGCTGAAGTTGAGTGGGAACTCCCTGGGCACTCCCCCCAGCACTGGGAGGCAGTTGTTGGCCCTGCATCTTGGGCAAGGAGTCACGCATGTCCTGGACAGCAGGGAGTGCGCAGGAGACTGGCAGGACATGGAAAGGTTATACTTTTAGGGAAATACTCCCTTGTTTTCTAGGTGGCCTGGCCCCCATCCAGCCCCGGCTTCCCATGAGGATTCATTTGGACCCTGAGTCCAGACCTTTGCCCACTACCCACTTCTGCAGAGGACCTGGGTGGGGAGGGGGTGCACCAGTGTGAAGGTCAAGGAGTCAGGGTAGTAGGCCGACACCTGGAGAAGTTTCTGTGGCTCCTTCTCCTGCTGTCCCACCAGTGTCTCCTTCAATGTGCCCTGGATCAGGAGACCACCAGGAATCACCCCCACCCCAGGAGGGACGGGGCTCGGCCTGTTCCTTCCTTACCACCAGGCCACCACTGAGTGGACATGTGGGTGCTCCTGCCAGTTCTGCTGGCTCCCCTGCCCCGAGGGAGGCCCTAAAGGCAGTGCTGGCAGCTCATCACTGCACAACCCCACCACGGCCCTGCTGGCGTTCAGGACACACAGGGGCACCTGGCGGGCACAGCCCTGCATGCAGGACCCCTCCAGAGAGTGACGGGCCACCGGGACACCAGGTGAACCTCCTAGTGGTGTCTCTATCTCCCTTTCTGCCCACTTCCCTCCCCACTCTGGGACCCTGGACGATGAAGTGTGTCAAAGGCAGATCCCACTTTCTTTCTTTCTTTCTTTCTTTCTTTTTGAGTTGGAGTCTCACTCTGTCGCCCAGACTGGAGTGCAGTGGCTGCTCCCGGCCACAGCCTCGACCTGCTGGGCTCCGGCGATCCTTCCGCCTCAGCCTTCCAAGTAGCTGGAACTACAGGCACGCGCTACCACGCCCGGCTAATTTTCGATTT
>NW_007250782.1:232446-257964 GCF_000164805.1 Carlito syrichta | reverse complement strand
CGGCTGGGGAGCGTGGGGAGGACGCGGCGCGGGGGGGCCGCGGAGCTCACCTTCTTGTCCCCCCCAGAGTGGCGGGAAACGGATCTGTGGTCAGGTAAGGCGGCCAGCACGCGCCGCGCTCGCCGCGCGGGGCAGCTGGGCCGGGGCACAGGCCGCCTCGGCGGCTGCTCTCCCGGGATCCAGAGCTCGACCCTGGGGGAAAGTAACTGACGGCCCTGGGGGAGGGGCGGCTCCTGAGGATCCCCTGGGAAGGGTCCCCGGTGTCACTTTCTTCCTCCTGGACATGAGCCCAGCACGCGAGCGGGACCCTGGCATGGGCGCGCGGCAATCTCGGGGCAAGCCCGGGGTGGGGTGGGGGTCGGGGACTGCCTGCTGCAGCTCAGCTGCGGGTACGACTGGCCGTCCAGAGCCCTGCGGCTACCGGACCCAAACTGCACGCGTGGTGGGTGGAGGCGACGCGGAGATCAGGCGCTGGCCATGGCAGGGGAGCCTGCGGTTTTGGGGTATCCACCAGTGCGGAGCCAGCCTGCTCAGCCACCGTTGGGTGCTCACCGCAGCGCACTGTTTCAAAGAGTGAGTCTGGGTGTGGGCGTGGGTACCACTGGACTTTGAACTGCACACATCTTGCATGGGGATTAGGCCAGGTGTTCTCCTGAGCCCCAGGTTCCCCTGCAGCTGGTTACACCCTCGTGTTTCCTTTGGTGGTCCTGGAGAAAACCCTGTTCAAATTCTTCCAGAATGTTCTTTTAGAACCTTTCAATTCTCCTTTGGGTATATTCTACTGCTTTTCTTGTAACCCAAATGACACTACCCTCTGTACTGCCCACCTTCACTCCACCTCAGGGTGGATGTGCCCAGCAGCTGGTGGAGGACTGAGCTGAGGTGAGGTACCTTGCGGGTATCGAGTTGGTCTGTGCTAACACCACAGGGCAGCTGTGTTAACTCCATTCTGCTGAGCACCCCCTACTGCTCCTGGCGCACCTGCTCATTCCTCTTTGGGCTACATGGGGTTCCCACTGGAGGACTAGCTCAATTCATGTACCCTTAGCACAGCTCTGGGAGGTGACAAGAAACCCACCCTTCTCCACCTCCACGGTCCCCAGGTTCTGAGATGTTAGTTTGGCTTCCTGGGCTCTCTCATTTATACAGGGGGCTCTTGGACCATGACAAGGACTTGCCAATGGGCATCCCAAGTGAGAAAGTAGTAGCAACCCTACAGTCTCACCTCATGGATTAGTCTTGGGTGTGTTCAGGGGATCAACCCTCCTTCCAGGGCCCCTGACTGCTCTTTCCTCCATGCCAGCTCTGCTAATCCCTTTGATTGGTCAGTTCAGTTTGGTCAGCTGACTGCCAATCCACCTTTATGGAGCCTGGAGGCCTACTACAATCGCTACTGGGTGTCACATATCTATCTGAGCCCCAAATACCTGTTGACTTCGCCCTATGACATCGCCATGGTGAGGCTGTCAAAAGCAGCCGCCTACAGTAGTTCCGTCCGTCCCATCTGTCTGCTGGCCTCCACATCCGAGTTCCAGAACCGAACAGACTGCTGGGTGACCGGCTGGGGGGACATCGAAGAAGATGTAGGTGAGGCTGGGGACAGAGGGGTATGGGGGGCACTATCCTCCTCCATCTGTTTCTACCTCCTTGGTCTGGGGAAATAGCCTGAGCCCTTTGTGCCGGCCTGCGCAGCACTCTCTCCCCACCTGCTTTCTACTCTTGCTCCTGCCTGCAAGGGCAGGAACCAGACACCCGGTTCTCTCCCTTCTGGAAACTGCCCACATCCCTTCCCCATCCCCAGTCATTCAGCTCCCACTGCTGGCCTCTCCAATCCTCCTGCACCCACCCTAGCTCTGGCTGATGCTCCTGGAGAGCTGAGCCCATCTCTCTCCTGGAAATGTCCAAGCCATGCTCCTCCCAGCTCTTCTCCTCCCTGAATCCCCTCGGGGTCCTCAGGCTGGCCTGACCTAGCACCTGCTGACTCCTTAGCTAAATATGAGAATGCTGGGTACCTGGTGGCCGGCAAACCCCAGACAGGATTCCTGTGCCTGGCATGTCCCTTCACTGCCCCCTGGCCCGGGCATCCTGCATCATCCTGTGACAATAATAGTAAGAGCAACGGTGCCTCTCGACATGCTGTGTGCTCTGCCCTGTTCAAGGCATGGGGGCTCAGGAGTGAGCAAGGCCAGAACTCTCTTCCTCCTGAGCTTACCTAGGAATGAAGCTGGGAAGGTTCTGTAGCCATTTACTGATGAGAAATCTGAGAGGATTGTGGAAAAGGTCAAGGTCCTAGAACTAGCAATGGGGAGAAGCAGGGTCCATGGGCTCAGAGAGGGAATGGGGTGTCCCCAAGGTCCACACCTGGGGTAGGCTGGGGAGTAGAAAACTCAGCACTACGAATGCCTCTCTCTAGAGTTGTGGTCCTTTCCATTCATCTAGAAGAAGCCTTGCTGCAAAGGCTGCGTGGGCACAAGCCAAGGGGCCCAGCCAGGCTGCCATGGGGTACTCCTCTCCCAGTCCAAGGCTGACAGGTGGGCCCACCAAGCCCAGGCTGGACTCCCCATCACACATAGTTCTGAGGAGCTCAATTCCCAAGGGTGTAGGGGAGCCCCAGCGCACAGGAAGTGCTGCCTCCTGCTGGCTCCTCCTGTCGTCTATGCAGGATAAGGTCCTGGTGGGGATCCAACTAGGAACTGGACAGATGTGGGTGCACGCAGGCTCTGACACCTCCTTGGTGCCTTGCCAGAGGTGGGAGAGCATTCCTAAAGGAGCCTTCACAGCACCGTGTCAGTCATGCTACTGAGGTAGAAGAGCCTGGGATGCCTGACCTGGCCTGGCACTTTTGCTCAGCCAGGCAGGCTCCTCTTCCACCATCTCAGCTGCCCTGGCCCCTCACCCAACATGCTTTCCCTAAGGAATCTCTGCACTGTTTGGGGCAGAGGCTATAGTCTCCATTCTACAGATAGGAAAGCTAAGTCTCGGGGAGCTCTGACAGCCTGTCCATACTCTGGGTCCTTCTGTGATATTGTCGAGCACCTCTGAAGTGCTGGGTGCTGGACTGGAGCTGGGTGTCGTCAGGCACTGTGGGTACCCTAGTTCCTCCTCTCCCACAGCCTACACCTCTTTCCCTAGAGAGGGACTCAAGCTACCACCTTTTTGTCTCTCCACCCCACAGAACTGCCACCTCCCTACACCCTCCAGGAAGTACAGGTTGCTATCATAAACAACATAATGTGCAACCACCTGTACCGACGACCCGACTTCCGCTTGGACATCTGGGGAGACATGATTTGCGCTGGTGATGCTCAGGGTGGCAAGGACGCCTGTTTGGTGAGTGTCCCTCCCACACCTTAGCCCCAGGCCTGAAAACAGCCTCCATCCTGGGCCTCACTGGAACCTCATGATGCTGGGAAGGAGAGATTTCTGCCCCCACTTTGTAGATGCAGAAACTCAAAGGCTCAATTGCTGCCAGGGGAGTAGGTGACTTTATCTTCAGTCTGCTGAGCCCCAAGCCCTCCTGCCCTCCCCAGTTTTGTTCCCCCAACCCCCCCCCCCAGGCTGTGCTCACCCACGCTGCTCTCCAGGGTGACTCAGGTGGACCCTTGGCCTGCAACAAGGGGGGACTGTGGTACCAGGTTGGAATCGTGAGCTGGGGAGTGGGCTGTGGTCGGCCCAATCGACCTGGTGTCTACACCAACGTCAGCCAGCACTTCGCCTGGATCCAGAAGTTGATGGCCCATGGTGAGGTGCCTAGGCCAGACTCCTCTTTGTTTTTCCTCACTCTGCTCTGGGCATCTGCCTTCCTGCAGCCCGCCTGAGACCACCAGAGTCTGTGGGGTCCGGGGCCCTGCTGAGCCAGGTTCTGGCTCTTTCCCGTCCTGTTTCGAATAAACACATTGAGTTGATGCCTGGTAGAGCCTTCCTCCAACCCTAGGGTTCTTGGACAGCCCTTCTGTTCACCCATTAGCAGCTCAGCCCCTGACCTGGCCCTGCCTCCTAAAGCCTTGTCTTCCATCTGTATTATCCAGGATACTTGCCAGCTGCAGATCCCTCTCTGGAGAGTTCAGTCAGAAAGAGAACTGATGGGAGAACAGTAGCCATTCCAGGGTGCCGGGCTGAGCAGCCTGCCTGGGTGGGTGCACTGGAGGACACACTCCTGACACCCCCACGCCAGGGTCCCCAACACACAAATGCCAGACAACCCTGGGCTTACCACAGTGCGCAGGGCCAACCAGAACGAGGGTGCAGAGGGTTTACTGGGGATGATCCCAGGACACACAGGTGAGGAAGTGGGGAGGAAAGAGATGCCAGTGAGTTTGCTCCTCATGGAGGTCGCCATGGTGAGAAATGGAGGCACAATCACTGGGGCCTCAGCATTGACCCACTGAGGACAAGGACACAGGGGTGGGTTTTTCTCTTGACTCCCCACCCCCTCTTCCATTGTGGAGGATGATCCTGGGAGCACAGGAGCTCCAGAGCAGACCCAGGTCACACTGTGGGCATCCAGGGGGCTGCAGCAGCACCATAGTGGGGGGCATGGGGGATGGGAGGTATCAACCCTGTCTGCCCCCCATCCAGTCCTCGAGTCCCAAGGAGTGAGTCAAGCAGGGCAGACGCAACAGGCCCTCGGAACTGTGAGGCCGATCTGCATTTGCCAAGACTCCCAAATGCCGTGAGCACAAGGGCCTAAACATCCCCCAGCCCGTGCTGCATAGAAAATGCATCCACCTGAAGAAACCCCCCTGCTCACCTGGAAGCCTAGAAGGAGCCTGGAGAGGAGCACTAGTCCCCAAACTAGGGAGGGTGGCAGTCACGTGGGATGTCCTCCCCACTCTGCACTGTCCCCCCTCCCTTCTCTTCACCTCCTTGGCTGCAGGTCAGGGCCTCTGGCCTGGTCTCCTTGCTTTCTTCTCCCTGAAAGGATTAAATCTGCATAGGAACATGTCCAACCTACACCTCACACCCCTGGTTTGCCCCTGCTCCTTAGGGTCCTGTCTGGTCCTACTGCCCCCACAGAGCCACCCTTCCCCACTCCTGCTGCACCCAACCTGTGTGCCCCACCCTCCCTACCCCTGGGCTTTGCAGATGTTCCCTCGTCTAGAACACCCCGTTTCCTGGATGACTCCGCCCTTGATCCAGGCCTTGGCCTAGAAGTTTCCTGGGCCAGGCTCTCCTCCCCCATCATTCCACCCTCACACCCTTTTTATTCCTTCATGCCAACTGTCACAGTTTTATGAACGTGGGTTCTTGTGATATTCCTCAGGTGGGCGGCCCTGCAGCCCACAGCCACAGTGGGATCCGAGGCCTGTTTGGTTTAGCCCAGGCTGGGCAGGCCTGAGGAGCCGCCGTTGTTTGCGCTTGCGCAGGAGGCCTGCGGGAACGTGCAGCCACGTGGTGCCGCGTGTGTCCCAGTGTTGGCCCCGCTGCAGTGCACCTGGTGGAGGGGACGCTGGTGACATCTCTGCATGGGGGGAGGATGGGACCCGGATGTCGCAATGGGTCCGAGGCCGCCGACCAGGACCTGGAGAAGGCGCGGTGTGGCCCCTTCTGCAGAGAGAGGCACAGGCGGGAGGGCACGGTGTGGATGCAGAACTTCTCCAGCCGCCTGGTTCAGGACGGCTGTGGCTGAGGTTGTGGGCGCCGGAGTGAGGGACGTAGGTGATCCCGGAACCTGGCACAGGCTTCCAGGTGGTCCCGGACTGGGCCGCCCGCCACCCTTTCCTGGGCACGGGTGAGACTGGCCGCGGTGGGGACCCGAGTCGGGTGCCCGAGGCCGGGAGAAAGCAAACTTGAGGGAACCGATTCACCAGCTCTCCCGGGTTGGATCCAGGCAGCAGTGGGCGCTACTTGGGGTGCGCAGATCCCTGGGCACTGGGTGAGAACCGGGAGTAGTAGTCGGAGGCCTGGACTCACCTTCCTGTAGTCGCCTCCCTTGATCTCTCCACGGAGGTGTTCAGCTGTCACAGTGGGTGTGCACTGCCCTCTCCCTTCTCTGGAGTCAGAGGTCTGGGAGAGAAACTGAGGCATGGCCCCTGGGCCTAGGGTCGTTGGACCCTCTTCCATGAGGGGCCTAGCCGTCCAGCCTTCCTGCCTGCACCCTCCTCCCTCCCAACTACAAGGGCAGACTTCTCTCAGCTGGGGTAATGCACCCCAAAGCCTAGTACACAGGTGCTGGGGAGGGGCTCCTGGACAACCATGGTGGGAGGGGTGCAGGGGCTTCCGCGGGGCTGGTCCTCTGTCCTCCCCCAGAAACCAACAGGAACATGTCTCCCGTTGTCCCCAGGGACCCCCGCGTGGGGGCTCCATTGTTCTTTCGAAAGACCTCTTCCCCACACCCATGTTTTTCTGCTGTGGAAAGTTCCAGATACCAGGATGAAATAACTTCTGCCAAATACAGTCAAATTGGAGCCAGGAACATATGAAGGAGGAGAGCTCACCGTGCTTGCCTACGATAAGGGCGGTTGCAGGGCCTCTATATTAACCCCTCAAGGAATTCTTTCGTTAGCGCTACCCAGATTCAGATCGGTTGCTCTTGAGAGAACATTTGTCCTGGCATGGCATCTCTAGTTTTGGGCCTTGGGAACCAATGAACTCCATTTCCAAGCAGCTTATGTGAACATCTCTTTTTGCCAGAAAACCTTTCCTTACCTTTCCCTCTTTGGATGCACCTATGGCTGCCATGCCTGTACTTCCCAGATGATAATATTTTTTTGCTCACTTCCAAATATACTCATTCTATTAGGAGATATTTTTCTCTATTGTCTTTATTTAGGTTGGCACAGTCTGGTGTCAGAAATGACTCTGAGGCAAGTTTTTCTTCAGAGGAAATTGGCAACACTCAAGACTCTGGAGAGATACCACAATTGAGGCCTTTCTTCTCTCTACTTCCACGGATCACTGTGTCCTGCCCTGCAAATCTCCTCTCCGGTCTAGCTCCCTCCTTTGGTAGCTTCTCCCTGTTGGCTCTTCCAGGTCTGGTGTGTTAAGTGTGCCTTAAGAAAGGACCTTGCATCCTTTCTGGGGCCATCAAGACTTTATGTCTTTTCTGGCAACTCCTTTCTGGTACAAAGACAGTTCATCTTTCTGCTCCTGGTGAGAATTTTTCTGGTCTCTGCTCAGGTTTATTCTGAGCTGTTTTTCTACCCTTAATACTTTTGGTTGTTGATTGGTTTTTCTTCTCTGTTTCTGAACATCTTTGGAGATTAATAAGGAACAGAACAGGATTCCAAAATTTCCAAGATCACAACAGTGTTTTCCCTTTTGTGACCCCAGCTGCTATATGTTTGAAAATCATGGTCCTCTCTCATGAGTGTTTTAAAATCAATGCATGTAGTAGTTTGGATCCTCAATTGCCATCCTAGGGAAATTTTTGAGTTCCCCAAACTTGTCTTTTTTTTTTTTTTGAGTTGGAATCTCACTCTGTCGTCCAGGCTGGAGTGCCATGGCACACTCATGGCCACCCCAGCATTGACCTGCTGGACTTCTGGCGATCCTTCCGCCTCAGCCTTCCAAGTAGCCGAAACTACTGGCGCATGATACAATGCCCAGCTAATTTTTTACTTATTGTAGAGATAAGGTCTCTCCAAGTTGCCCAAGCTGGTCTCGAACCCACAGGCTCAGGTAATCCACTGGCCTCGGCCTCCCAAAGGAATTACAGTCTGAGCCACCAAGCCCAGCCCCCAAACTTGTCTTTCAGGGCTAAACCAGAAGACTGTGATCCCAAAACTAAAAAGTCTGAGTAAGAGGTATACTTCAGTTTGTTCCGCAAAGCTTCTAAGTGCATTCTGGATTTATTTATTTATTTATTTTTAGTTGGAGTCTCACTCTGTCGCCCAAGCTGGAGTGCAGTGGCATGCTCACTGCTACCCCAGCATCGACCCGCTGGGCTCTGGTGAGCCTTCTACCTCAGTCTTCCGGGTAGCCAGAACCACAGACGCACACTACCATACCTGGCTACTTTTTTATTTTTAATGTAGAGACGAGATCTTGCCAAGTTGCCCAGGCTGGTCTCAAACCCGTGGGCTCAGGCAGTCTACTTGCCTTGGTCTCCCAAAGTGCTGGGATTACAGGCCGAACCATCAAGCCCAGCCAATTCTGGATTAAATTTGCCTCCCTGTCAGCTACTGTCTCAAGGCTAACTGAGACTCTCATCTCCAGGGCCCTCCCCTCCATCTCCTACAGCTCCTCTTCATCCTTCTCTAAGCTAAACTTTTTTCTACCAAGCTCCTCAACTCTTCTGTGGTATTGACTGTTTAAGTAAACACTTGAAAAACAGCAGGTAGCAAAAAAAATCATTTTGACCTTCCTGCTATTCCTTTAAAGCAAAAGATGAAGTTCCCATGTAAAATGCCCTCTCTCTACACTAGAGGGAAAGGCAACACTCTTATCTTCAAGGACAAGTAATTGAGACCTAGAGAGTATCCTAGAGACATTTCCAAATAACTCATATCTTTTAAGCCCCCTCAAGTAATTTTGTCTCATTTTCAGTTAACTCTTCTTTCTCTGATCCAGTACATTGGTATCTGGCACTAACTGTTTTACTCAAAATTTAGTCCACAGCCTTTATTAGATTACCTATCAGGACAATTGAAAAAATCTTAAAGTTTGTTTAGCCGTGTTCCATTTTGTCAGAAATATAACTTAAATTCAACTGTCTGTAAAACATGAATATATATTATTATGCTTTACTCATGACTAAAACTTTAAAATAAAAACTGTAAGATCTTCACTTTTACTTGTCTGATTTTATGTTTTTATGTCTAGGTGTAACACATATATGACAGTTATATTGCCTAAAAGGGACAAATTAATCACTTAAATCAAGTAATTTGTAAAAAATATACTAAATATCTCACATGCCTTCTAATTTATGTAACTTAGCTATATATTTCATAACTAAGCTGGTTGTACGTTTGTTGATAGCATAAATATAAAAATGTCTTTGGAATTGTCAGTATATTTTTTGCCTGGTTGTACTGGTTAGACAGGTTTATATATGTCCCTGCTAGATGTTTTATACATGTCCCTGCTAGATGTTTTAAGCTATCAGGATTGACACAAAGATTATAAAACTATAAACCAGCCTAAAAACAGAATGTTCTATCTTTGTGTAACACTGATAAGTAACACTGATGGAGCATTGTTGACTCATTTAGCATTGCTAATGAAAACAGCTGTATCTTTTCAGTTCTTGGCAAAACAAAACAAAAACACCATATATTTTTTTTCCTCTTTTAATTTTTATTTTGAAATTGTGGGGTATAATTCAGGGTCATATAATTAATTTTAAAGTTCTGTCAGGTGTTGTAAAAATGATTACCAAAAATATAGCTTGAAATCATGACTGGCTCTAGTATTTCTGTGATCATAAGCAATGTATGTGTAATTGTTGAAAATAAGTACATTAGGTGAATGTAAATGGGATAAATGTTTACAAGTGAGATTTTCTTAAATAAATTTTAGTTTTCTAGAAAGTAAAAGACTTCATTTGCGGGGAACCTGGTGCTAAATCACTCGTAGATGACCTGCTTCTGGGTCAGGATTTCGTATGTAGCAGAGCAGTACCCTCACTGCAATCTATTGAAAGACAGCCCTTGACACAAGGGTTTGTAAGAAAAAAAAAGTCAAGACTTAACAACAGAGATTCAGCTGACTATGTGTATTCTCTACATGTCTACAACCTAACACCTTTATGCTTGTCTTTTGAGGCAATCAAAAGAAGACACACAGAAACATCTTGTAGGCTAAAGATTGGATAAATAATAACCATAAATTATTATAATAAATGATATATAAATAATAACAGCCATACATTATTATTTAGATGTTTGCAACTTAGATTTTTCCCCAGAGTTTGGAGCTGTGTGTGCTTTTCCACCCTGATTGCCTTTCTCTGCCTTTTCCCATGTCTGTGCAGTTCTGACACCCAGTAAATCTGCATGTAATTCAACTGGGTTCCTAAAACTTTTCGAGTGGAAAAGAAAAGCGGCAGCCTCCCCTTCTGGAAAGTGGGGTATATCTTTCCATATATATATATATATATATATTTTTTTTTTTTTTTTTTGAGTTGGAGTCTTACTCTGTTGCCCAGACTGGAGTGCACTGGCACACTCCTGGCCACCGCAGCCTCGACCTGCTGGGCTCCAGCGATCCTTCCGCCTCAGCCTTCCAAGTAGCTGGAACTACAGGCGCACGCTACCACACTCGGCTGATTTTTTATTTATTGTGGAGATAAGGTCTCGCCAAGTTGCCCAGGCAGGTCTCGAACCTGCGGGCTCAGGCAATTCACTCACCTCAGCCTCCCAAGGCGCACGATTACAGGCTGAGCCACTGAGCCCGGCTAATCTTTCCAAATTTTAAAGAGACTAGAAGCCCCTACATTCATGGAGTTGCCTTTTCATGTGTCCAGAATTTCTTTTATATGTTGCTACTGATCTTGAATATTGTACATAGAAACCAAACTCTGGGAACTAGACATGCTCCTTCTTGCTGGTAAATTAACACTTCTAGGTCCTCTCAGAGGCAGGGAAACATATACGTGTATGTGTGTATACGTGTTGTGCACGTGCGCACGTCTGATTCTGTGTAGAAAACAGGAAAACTGCCGGGCTCGGTGGCTCAGCCTGTAATCCCGCGCCTTTGGGAGGCTGAGGTGAGTGGATTGCCTGAGCCCGCGGGTTCGAGATCTGCCTGGGCAGCAAGACCTCATCTCTACAATAAATCAAAAAATCAGTCGGCTGTGGTAGCGCATACCTGTAATTCCGGCTACTCAGAAGGCTGAGGCAGAAGGATCGCCGGAGCTCAGCAGGTGGAGGCTGCGGTAGCCAGGAGTGGCCACTGCACTCCAGTATGGGCGACAGAGTGAGACTCCGACTAAAAAAAAAAAAAAAAAAAGAAAAGAAAAAAGAAAATAGGAAAACTGAGTAGGAGAAAAGACATTTTGAATTCCCAATTACTGGAATTTGGATGGTGACTGTAGATTAAATAGTAGTAATGTATCAGGACTAATTTGCTGATTTTTATGATGGCATTATGGATATATACGAGAATATTCTTACTTGGAGTTAAGTACACACTAATGTATTTAGAGATCAGGGAACATCATGTCTGTAACTTACTCTCAAATGGTTATGGAAAAAAGAAAAAGAGCTTGCATTATTTTTGTAGCTGTTGTATAATTTTGAAACTATTCCATCATAGAAATAAATTAAACTCACAAGAAAAGTGTGGTTCAGGAACACCAAAGGCCCTCAAGTCCTTTAAATAGTCCACAAAGTCAAAACTATTTCCATAATAATACTAAGATGTAATTTGCCTGGACTTTTATACACTTTTCATACAGCCCAGCAATTCTACTCCTATGCATTTACCCAAGAGAAATGAAAACATATGTTCACATAAAAACATGTGCATTTATGTTCATAATAACATTCATATAGAGAAAAAGTGGAAACAACCCAATGTCCTTCAGCAGGTGGATGGAGAGATAGATTGTAGCACATCTATACAACAGACCCTTCCTCACAATAAAAAGAAGTGAGCTGCTGATACACACAATGTTACTTTACATGGGGAAAGGGTTTTTGCAGATGTAATTTAGGTAAGGAATTTGAGATGGGGAGATTATCTTGGATTATCGGGTAGGCTCGATGGAATAAAAGTTGTCCTTATAAGAGACAGGTGAAGACATTAGACACAGACAAAAAAGGAGGAGGCCATGTGACCACAGAAGCACAGACTGGAGTGATGTGGCCACAAGCCATGGAATGCAAACAGCTTCTAGAAACAGTTTCTAGGAGGCCGGCCGGGTGCAATGGCTCAAGCCTGTAACCTCAGCACTTTGAGAGGCTGAGGCAAGAGGATTGCCTGAGTCCAGGGGTTTGAGACCTGGGCCGCTTGGAGAGACCTCATCTCTACAATAAATAAAAAAATTAGCCAGGTGTCCCGCACCTGTAGTTCTAGCTACTTGGAAGGCTGAGGTGGAAGGATTGCCTGAACCCAGCAGGTCGAGATTGCAGTGGTTGTGATCGTGCCACTGCACTCCAGCTTGGGCAACAGAGTGAGACTCCAACTCAAAAAAAAAAAAAAAAGAAAAAAGAAAGAAAGAAAGAAAAGAAAAGAAACTGAAGGAGGCAAAGACTCAACTTGTCCGCTATAAACTCTGGACCTGCCAACCATGTCAGACTTATGACCTCCAGAGCCATAATAAAAGTGTGTAGTTTTAAGCTATGAAGTTTGTGGTAATTCGTTAGGAAACTAACACAGACCGGAGACCCTGCCCATTTTTTGTATCCTCTGCCCCAAGTCTCAAATCCCACTTGAACATTGGCCAAGATCAGAGCCCCAAGGTTGCAGTTTCCAGTCCCTTGGGACCATGATCTGCAGTGACACGTGCATTCTACTTGTGACACAGGAAGCACATTCAATGAAACAGCGAAACACTCAGGGATCAACTGCCGAGGGCCTCCACCTGAAGTCCCTGCCATAACAATGTAAGGACAGTCCCCACAGGCCAAACGAGAAAACTGAGACTCAAAAGGCAAGGTGACTTTTACTGGATCCCATGATGGTGACAGGCAGACTTGAGTTCACCTTAAGGTGGTCTAGCTGCAAAGTCTGGGTCCTGAACCCCAGACTGAGATAAAGATTGCACAACCAGTCTTCCAGTTTCTGCTTGAAATACACGCTGACTGCAGAGCTGTGAGGCGCGATCTTTGAACAGCAGGTGGGTTAGGCAGGGAGGGAGGAAGACTCGGGGGGACAAGCATCTCCACAGCATTGGACCGTGTAGAACTGGAGTTGGGTGAAGGAGGCGGGGATGGGGAGGGTGAGGATGCTTGGGGGAACATTGGGAGGAAAGAATGACTTGTGCTCACTCTCTCAGCATCCAGGTAGAATATGGCGACACCTGGCGTCCCAAGTGGGCCTTGCTTAAGTCATCCTATAAAGTCCTGCTGATAAATGGAGAGTGGACCACCCAGGTGTCAGGAAGGCGCCAGCTCTGCCTCCACCACCTCCACTTCACCACCAACAGGGGGCGGCACTTTAGCTTTGGCAAGTCTTTAGGGCTTCCCCCCAACCCTTTTCTTTCTTTCTTTCTCACTCTATTGCCCAGGCTGGAGTGCAATGGTGCGACCATGGTTTATCGCAGCCCTGACCTCCTGGGCTCAGGTGATCCTCTCACCTCAGCCTCCCAAGTAACTGGAATTACAGGTGTGCACCACCACACCTGGCTAATTCTTTTGACTTTCTCTAGAGACAAGGTCTCACTATGTTGCCTAGGCTGGCCTCAAAATCCTGCGCTCAAGCCATCCTCCCGTCTCAACGTCCCAAAGTGCTGGGCTTACAGGTGTGGTCCACCATGCCTAGCCAGGGCTGTCTTCTGAAGACAAGCCCTTCAGGGATCAAATAAGCTCAAGGGATCAGTGTGCATCTTATTTTGCTGTGCCTCACTAGTGGTAGTGTTCAGGGGGTCCCTGCAGATGAAAGTCCTCCATCAATGCCATCCATACCTCAGAACCCTACAAAAGAACACTTAGACCCTCAACTTTTCCACTGATTCCATTAGACTCCCAAGTTATCTGGGGGTGGTGCACCTAGACATGAGGGAATCCTCAAGGGCCAGGTGAACTTTTTTTTTTTTTTGAGCTGGAGTCTCATTCCATCACCCAGGCTGGAGTGCAGTGGCACACTCATGGCCATCCCAGCGTTGACTTGCTAGACTCCGGCAATTCTTCCACTTCAGCCTTCCAAGTAGACAGAACTACAGGTGTGTGCTACCATGCCTGACTAATTTTTGATTTATTGTAGAGATGAGGTCTCGCCAAGTTGCCCAGGCTGGTCTCGAACCCGCGGGCTCAGGCAATCCACTCACCTCAGCCTCTCAAAGTATTGGGATTACAGACTGAGCCACCGAGCCCGGCTCTGGGTGAACTTCTAAAGGTAACTGTCAAATGGTTCAAGGATGAGCAGCTCCAGGAACAACATGGAACTTATTCTTTGGCTCCAACAGCCAAGGGACAGGAGAAAAAATAATTTGTAATTGGAATCAGATGTGTAGTAGAACATGGTGAATTTTTCAGGGGCAAATGTGAATCTAAATCAACAAATTAAGTTCCTTGAAAAGCTTGTGGTGCACCAACACTATCCTGAAACTGAAGGACAAGGACATCATAAAAAAGAAAACTATAGATGACTACCTCTTATAAATATAGACACAAACATCCTCAACAAAATACTAGCAAAAAAATTTCAACAACTATGACACAGCTGCTGTAAAAAACATGGCAAGAGTTCTTCAAAAAATTTAACATATAATTCAGCAATTCTACTCCCGAATATATACCTAAAAGAATTGAAAGCAGGGTTTTGAAGAGATATTTATATACTCATATTCATAGCAACACTATTCACAATAGGTAAAACACAAAAGAACCCAAGTGTCCATCAGTACATAAATGAATAATATATAGAATATTCATAAGAGGGAATAATATTCAGCTTGAAAAAGGAAGAAGGCGGGGCACAATGGCTCAAGCCTGAAATCCCAGTACTTTGGGAGGTCAAGGCAAGAGGATTGTCTAAGCTCAGGGGTTCGAGATCAGCCTGGGCAACTTGGTGAAACCTTGTCTCTACAATAAATCAAAAAATAAGCCGGGAGTGGTAGCACACACCTGTCGTTCCAGCTACTTGGAAGGCTGAGGCGGAAGGAGGAAGGATTGCTTGAGCCCAGCAGGTTGAGACTGTGGTGGCTGTGAGCATGCCACTGCACTCCAGCCTGGGCGACAGAGTGAGACTCCAACTCAAAAAAAAAAAAAAAGAAAGAAAGAAAGAAAAAGGAAGAAAGTTCTGACACATGCTATAAGATGGAATAATCTTTTTTTTTTTAAAGGAGGATTTATTGAGAGGACAGAAAAGCTCCCACAGTGGGAGGGGACCCGAAGGGGTTGCCTGGAATAATCTTGAGGATATTACGTTAAGTGAAATAAGCCAGTCAGATGAGACAAATACTGTATTATTTCATTATATGAGATAGTTATAGTCGTCAAAAATCATAGAGACAAAAAATAAAATGGAAGTTGCCAGGAGGTATGGAGGAAGGAGAAGGAGAGTTATTGCTTTAAAGAGTATGGAGTTGCTGTTTTACAAGATTAAAAGATTTATGGAAGTGAATGATAGTGATGTTTGCACAAGATTATTAATGTGCTTAATTCCACTGAACTGTATGCTAAAAAATGGTTAACATGGTAAACTTTATGTAGTGTGCGTTTCACCACAATTTAAAAAGGAGCAAAAATCATTAGACAAAAAAAGAAAATTCCAAAGCACCACAACTAAGTGGAATTTATCCCAGTAAAACAATGATAGTTTAACATAAGAAACTCAATAAATGAACATTGCAATAATAGAATGAGGAGGAAAAAGCCCACATGATTGCCTCAATAGATGCAGAAAAATCACTTGACAAAAGTCAGCCCTTTCATGATGAAGACAGTTCCTTTGTTCCCTAGTTCCAATCAATGATTAAAGTCAACAAACTCGCATCAGTTCATGATAGAGATGCCATCCCTGGGCAAATGTTCTTTCCAGGGCATCTGATCTGAGTCACTGCAGTCCAAAGAAGGAATTTCTTGTGGTCTTTTTTTTTTTTTGAGTTGGAGTCTCACTCTGTCACCCAGACTGGAGTGCAGTGGCCGCTCCCGGCCACCGCAGCCTCGACCTGCTGGGCTCCGGTGATCCTTCTGCCTCAGCCTTCCAAGTAGCTGGAATTACAGGCATGCGCTACCACGCCCGGCTGATTTTGTGATTTTATTGTAGAGATGAGGTCTCGCTGCCCAGGCGGGTCTCGAACCCGCAGGCTCAGGCAATCCACTCACCTCAGCTTCCCAAAGGCGCAGGATTACAGGCTGAGCCACCAAGCCCGGCTGTCTTTTTTTTTTTTAAAGAAAGTCCTTGAGGCACTCATTATCTTAGACATGCAAGTATGAGTTATTTCTGCCACATCAAATGCCCTGAAGATTCTGCCCTATGTTCAAAGAGTTTTACAGTTTTAATCTTACATTTAAGTCTTTGCTCCATTTTGAGTTACTTTTTGCACCAATGTTAGGCAAGGTTGCAGTTTCATTATTTTACATGTGGATATCCAATTTTCTCATCACATTTGTTGAAAAGACTGTCCCTTCCCCATTGAATGATCTTGGTCAACTCATGTGAACATATATTCAAGGCTTTATTTCTAGACTCTCTACTCCATTCCATTGTTCTATATGTTTGTCTTTATGCCAGTGTCACATTGTTTTGATTACTATAGGTTTGTGCTGAGATTTGAAGTCACAAATCATGAGTCCTGCAGCTCTGCTCTTCTTTTTCAAGATTGTTTTGACTATTCAGGGCTCCTTGACATTCCATATAAATCTTAGGGTGGACTTTTCTATTTCTGGGAAAATATCAATGGGATTTTGATGTGGATTGCATTGAATCCGCAGATTGCTTTGGAAAAGAGCAGTTTCTGTTTTGAGTAATTCCGTGGGATAAAACTGGATTTGAGGAACCTAAAAGAATTTAGGATCCAGTCAGGTCTACAGGTAGATAATAAAACACGTCTATAAACAACTTCAATATGACATTTCAAAACCTTGATAACATAACCAATACTTTTGTTGTATTTCTGTTATGTATTCTGTTATAAAGACAGCAGACTCTTACTCCCCCCCACCCCCAAAAATACTCATGGATAGTTTTAGAATTTTGGAGGAATCAGGTAAGGAGAAAAAATAAATGTTTCCACATTTGTCTACAAAAGTGTGCTCTACAAAATCATTGTAAGCAGTAGGTACCTTAAAAGAAAAGAGTTTCCTTACATTTAGAAAATAAGACATTAACGTGAAGAACAAGCAGTACTGGAATAAAAGCTATAAAATCATAATCCTTTATCAGTTAAGCCCCAAGCTAATTCTTTTCTGTTTGATTTTGGTTAGCAGTTTCATGAATCCATAAGGTTTTTTGATGTTGTCATGGGTGTTTACTAAGTCCATTGATTTTAAAGTAATCAGAAACCAATATTCAAGAGTATCTGTTTGAGTCATTTTCGTGAATCTGATTACATATTCCTTTAGAGAAGGTTGAGAATTTTTACGGAGATTTCATAATTAAAATAAAAACCCTTTGCAATTTTTAAACATAAGACTAGATCAAAATTCTAGGAAAACCTTGTTGCCTCAAACATAGAGGACCAGACTCCAGTCCTGGATGCCGGTACTGACACCAATGCTCAATTCTAAGAAAAATGTATAAGCAAGTCCCTTCCCTACCAGCCAATCAGATCACACACAAAACTCCCTTTACAAGACCCATTCTTCATGAACTCTCCATGACCTACTTAGATCTTCCATTAATTTCTATTTTTTTTTTTTTTTGAGTTGGAGTCTCACTCTGTTGCCCAGACAGGAGTGCAGTGGCCGCTCCCAGCTACCGCAGCCTCGACCTGCTGGGCTCCGGAGATCCTTCCGCCTCAGCCTTTGGAATAGCCAGAATTACAGGCATACGCTACCATGCCCGGCTGATTTTTTGATTTATTGTAGAGATGAAGTCTCGCCAAGTTGCTCAGGTGGGTCTCGAACCCGCGGGCTCAGGCAATCCACTCACCTCAGCCTCCCAAAGGCACAGGATTACAGGCTGAGCCACCAAGCCACCGGCTCCATTAATTTCTTAAATCCCAGTCTTTGTCCTATATTCCCCCACTTTTTAAAATTGGAATAACCAATTATTTTACCCTAGGACAAAAATTAACTTAATTTTTTTCACTTATTGAGATTATAAAAAATCTTTTCTTAAAAAAATTCATTTTTGTACATTTTGTACACAGAAGTACAAATAGTAATAAAAAATTTTAGTTTTTAATGACCTTAATTGTTAGTAACAATCCAGGAAGTGATTTTGAATTGCTACATAATAACATCTCATGAATACATAATTTATAAACTCTAAAACACATACTTTTGTATAGAATAATTTTTCAATGTGGAATAAAACATATTTACTAATAGACTCAAATACCTTTTGTATTTCTATAAAATTTAAGGAGCAAGGAGCAAACTTATCTTATATCTGGCAATTTATGATTAAGAGTTTTATCTTATTTAGAAATCACTCAGACATTTAGTGAGTATCTGTTCCTGAATTAAACATAACTTGAAGTTTTTAAACTACATGAAAAGTTCACTTACATTTACCCCATATATATTCACCTAATGTATTTATTTTCAACAACTATACCTAGATTACTTATGAGAGCCGAGATATTAGAACCAGTCATAATTTCAAGCTATCTTTTCGTTAACCATTTTTACAGCATGTGACTGTTGAATGTTCACCTAAGTAAGAACTTTAAAGTTAAATATATGGTTTTTTTTTTGATAACCCATAAGCTATTGCTGTCTTTATTAAGTCAATAATACTAAATTATTATATCACTTATCAAGGAGAAAAGCATTCTGTTAAGGCTAGATTTACATATAGAGTATAACCTTTGTGTCAAATCCTGACAGATTAAAACTTCTGTCAGTGATATATATAAAACTGTCTGACCAGCAATCCCAGGCAAAAACGCATACTGACAATTTCAAAGATATTTCCAGTTTTAGTCTATCAGCAAATGTACAACCAGCTTAGTTATGAAAGATTTACTTGCCACATAAACTAAAGGACATTTGGATTAACTACTATATGTTTTATAAATTACTTGATTTAAGTGATTAATTTGTCCCTTTTAGGCAATGAACTCCTTTATATCTAGATAGGAAAATATCATATACATGTAACATATAGACATTTAAAAAACCATCAAAACAGATAAACAAAAATAAAGACCTTAGAGTTTTTATTTTAAAATTTATCATGAGTAAAACATAGTTAATATAAATCCATGAGTTTATAAGAAGACAGTTGGATCCCAGTATATTTCTGACAAAATAGAACAAGACTAAACTTTAAGATTTTCAGTTGTCCTGACAGGTCATCTTATGAATGCTGTGCACCAAATTTTGGGTAAAGTAGTTAGAGTCAGTTACCAATGTACTGAAAGAATAGTTAAATGTGAAAATGTGACAAAATTATGTGGAGGCTTAAAAGATAAGAATTATTTTTAAAATAAGGCCTATGCAGTACTCTCTCGGTCTCAGATTCTCATCCTTGAAGATAAGGGTGTTACTTTTCCTTCTAGTACAGGGAGAGTGTGATTTACATGGGAACTTCATATTTGCTTTAAAGAAGCAGCATGGAGGATAAAATGAATTGTTTTGGTACCTGCTGTTTTCCATGTGCCCCTCCCAGCACCTCTGTACTTGGCTTTGGGTTGCAGACCCCAGCTGGAACAGGTCAATTTCTGTACCTGAGAGGGAGGAAGGTGCCAGGCAGGGAGGCTGGATGGTTGGGAACCCTGATCCCAAGATGCTGTGACTCAGTTTCTCTCTCAGATCTCTGACTCCAAAGGGGAAGAGTGTGGACACCCACTGTGCTTGCTGAACAATTTTACAGAGACAGCTAGGGAGGCAACCACTGCAGAGTGAGTCCAGGCCCCGGCTATCCCTCCTGGTGTTCACCCAGTGCCCAGGGCTCCATGCCCCAGCAGCGCTCATTACTGCCTAGATCCAACCCCCAGGTGGGAAGGCAGAGAGGCATCCCTGGGCTCGCTTTGTCCCAGTCCCGGGCACCCAGCAACCACTCCATCTGGTCTCACCTGTTCCTCAGGTGGCGTGACAGACAGCCCAGCCCAGGACCACATCAGAGTCCATGGCAAGTTCCAGGATACCCAACTCCCACACTCTGGTGCCCACCTGGTGCAAACCATTGCCCACAGGAGACCCTGGACCTGAGCCAGGAGGGTGGGGTGGGGACTTTTAAGCTCTACACGGCACACATCCTGCCTATGTAGCTTTGGGTGTCAGGGTCTGCTGCGCGCCTTCTCTAGGTCCTGGATGGTGGCCTCGCCAGGAGCTCCAATCCTTCCCCAGCCTCAGACTTGACTCCATCTGTGATGGGGGACCCCATCACCCCTCCACATGAAGTTGTTGCCAGTGTCCCCTTTACTGGGTGCATGCCACACCACAAGGTTGCACATTCCCACCAGATGCCACACCACAAGGTTGCACATTCCCACCAGCCTCCTGCATCAGCATGGACCATGGCAGTTCCTCTGGCACTGCCCAGCCTGGGATGAACAACAGGCCTTGGATCTCACTGCCACTGGGGGCTGTAGGGCCATCACCCTGGGGAATGTCACATGAACCCACATTCATGACAGCTGTGATACTTGACATGAAGGAATGAAAAGAGTGTGCAGGTAGAGTGACAGGGGGAGGGGAGCCAGGCCCTGGAGGAGGGAATTTCTAGGCCAAGGCCTGGATCAGGAGTGGCGTCGACTGGGAAAGGGCACGATCTAGACAAAAAAACAGCATCTGTGAAGCCCAGCAGTAGAAAGCGCGGGACACACCAGTTGGGTGCAGCAGGAGTTGGGCAGTGGTGGCTCTGCAGGGGGGGCGATAGGGCCAGACAAGACCCTGAGGAGCACAGGTATACCAGGATGTGAGGTGCAAGATGGACATGTTCTCATGCAGATTTAATCCTTCCAGGGAGAAGGAAGCAAGGAGACCCGGCCAGAGCCAAAGGCCCTGACCCCACGCCCAGGAGGCGGAGAGAGGGGAGAGGGGGATAGTACAGCGTGGGAGGACATCCCATGCAACTGCCACCCTCCCTGGTCTGAGGACCAGAGTCTTCCCCAGGACCCTCCCAGGATTCCGGGTGAGCAAGGCTTCTTTAGGTGGACGCATTTTCCACGAAGCACAGGCTGGGGCCGTGTCTAGGTCAGAGCTTTTCCCCCTTCTGGTGTTCGCAGCATTTGGGGCTCTTGGCAAACGCAGATTGGCCTTCACAGTTCAGAGGACCTGCTGTGTCTGCTCTGCTGAACTAGCTCCATGGCGTTTGGGGAATAGATGAGGGGCAGACATCAACCCCCTACAGTGCTACAGCATCGCCCTGGGTACCCACAGTCTGACCTGGGTCTGCTCAGGCTCTGGAGCTCCTGGGCCCCCAGGACCATCCTCTACAATGGGGGATGGGGTGGAGAGTCAAGAGAAAAATAATGCTGAGGCCTCAGTGATTGTGCCTCCATTTCTCACCATGGCGATCTCCGTGATGAGCAAACTCACTGGCGTCTCTTTCCTTCCCACTTCCTCACCTGTGTATCCTGGGATCCTCCCTAGCAAACCCTCTGCACCCTCGTTCTGGTCCTGGTCAGCTCTGGGCATTGTGGTAAGGCCAGGGTTGTCTGGTGTTGGTGTACTGGGGACCCTGGCGTGGGAGTGTCAGGAGTGTGTCCTCCAATGCACCCACCCAGGCAGGCTGCTCAGCCCAGCATCCTGGAATGGCTACTATTCTCCCATCAGTTCTCTTTCTGACTGAACTCCCCAGAGAGGGATCTGCAGCCTGCAAGGATCCCTGGGTAATGCAGATGAAAGACAAGGTTTTAGGAGGCAGGGCCAGGTCAGGGGCTGAGCTGCTCATGGGTGAACAGAAGGGCAGTCCAGGAACCCTAGGTTTGGAGGAAGGCTTTACTAGGCATCATTCAATGTGTTTATTCGCAAACAGGACGGGTCAGGGCCAGAGCCTGGCTCAGTAGGAACCTGGACCTCAAAGGTTTTGGTAGTCTCGGGCGGGCTGCAGGAGCAGGGGGCTCCAGAGCAAAGTGAGGAAGAGAAGCAGCCACCAGGGTTCTGGCCTGAGGACATCACCATGGGCCATTACATTCTTGATCCAGGCGAAGTGCTGGCTGATGTTGGTGTAGATACCAGGTCGATTGGGCCAACCACAGCCCACTCCCCAGCTCACGATTCCAACCTGGTACCACAGTACCCCCTTGTTGCAGGCCAAGGGTCCACCTGAGTCACCCTGGGGAGCAGCATGGGTGAGCCCAGTCTGGGCGGGGTGGGAAGGACAGAGCTGGGGAGGGCAGGACGGCTTGGAGCTGGGCAGACAGGGGGTCAAAACTCTTCCTTCCCTGGCAGGGACCAGACCTCAGTTTCTGCATCTACAGAGTGGGGGCAATAATCTCTCCCTCCCAGCGGGAATCATGAGGATCCACTGAAGCCCAGGACACAGGTTGTATGTAGGCTTGGGGCTGGGGTATGAGAGAGAGACTCACCACACAGGCATCCTTGCCGCCCTGAGCATTGCCAGCGCAAAACATGTCTCCCCAGATGTCTGTGCGGAAGTCGGGTTGTTGGAACAGGTGGTTACACATGGTGGTGTTTATGATGGCAACCTGTACTTCTTGAAGGGTGTAGGGAGGCGGCAGGCCTGTGGGGGGATGGAGAGAGAGAAAGATGGCAGTTTGAGCCCCTCTCTAGGGAAAGAGATATAGGCTGTGGGGAAGGAGGGATTCCCACAGTGTCTGGCATGTTTCTCTGGATGACCCCCAGCTCGAGTCCAGCACCCAGCACTTCAAAGGTGCTCGACAATATCCCAGGAGGACCCAGCACATGGACAGGCTGTCAGAGCTCCCAGAGCCTCAGTTTCCCCATCTGTAGAATGGAGCCCATAGCCTCTGCCCCAAACAGTGCAGAGATTCCTTAGGGAAAGCATGTTGGGGAGGGGCCAAGCAACTGAGATGGTGGAAGAGGAATCTCCCTGGCTGAGCAACAATGCCAGGCCAGGTGGGGCTCTTTCACCTCAGAAGCATTTGGGTGCTTCCAGGGCCTGGTCAAGAGACTGACACAGTGCTGTAAGCACTCCTTTAGGAATGCTTCTCCACCTCTCTGGCATGCAGGGAGGTGTCAGAGCCTGCGTGCACCCACATCTGTCCAGTTCCTAGTCAGGTCCCCACCAGGACCTTATCTGCAGAGACAACAGAAGGAGCCAGCAGGAAGCACTACTTCTTGTGTGCGGGGGCTCCCCTATATCCTTAGGAATTAAGTCCCTCAGAATGGTGAAGGCAGAACTGTGATAGGGGAAACTGAGGTACAGTAAGGGGAAGTGTCTTGCCAAGCTCTCCCAGCTAGCACAGGGCAGTTGGAAAGTTCATGCCAGGCAAAAGGGTCCAGAAGTGCCTAACACACGCTGTGTTGGGGGTCCAGCCTGGGCTTAGTGGACCCACCTGTCAGCCCTGGACTGGGGGAGAGGGGGCCACAAAGGTAGCCTGGCCGGGCCCGTTGGCTTGTGCCCACTCAGCCTTTGCAGTGGGACCCCTTCTAGATGAAGGGAAAGGAGCCCTTCTCTAGAGGGAGAAGACTTAGTGCTGAGTTTTCTACTCCCCAGACGAACCCAAGTGTGGACCTTGGGGACACCCCATTCCCTCTCTGAGCCCATGGGCCCTGCTTCTCCTTGTTGCTAGTTCTGAGGCCTTGGGCCACTTTCATAATCTTCTCAGATTTCTCATCAGTAAATGGCTACAAAAACCTTCCCAGCTTCATTCCTAGGTAAGCTCAAGGGGAAGGGAGTTCTGGCCTTGCTCACTCCCGGGCCCCCTTGCGTCAAACAGTGCAGAGCACATTTTCTCTTATTATTACTGTCACAAGATGATGCAGAATGCCCAGGCCAGAGGGCAGTGGGGGGACATTCCAGGCACAGGGATCCTGCCTGGTCTGAGGGTTGCAGGCCGCCAGGCACCTCCTCGAATCGGTGCCCAGCACTCTCATATTCAGCCGAGGAATTGGCAGCCACTAGGTCATGCTGGGGATCCCGAGGGGATTCAGGGGGCAGTTGAGGTGGGAGGAGCATGGCTCAGACATTTCCAGGACAGAGATGGGCTCAGCACTCCAGGAGGGTTAGCCAGGGCTAGGGTGGGTGCAGAAGGCCTGGAGAGGCCAGGGGAGGAGCTGAATGACTGGGAATGGGGGAGGGCTGTGGGCAGTCTCCAGAAGGGAGAGAACTGGGTGTCTGGTTCCTGCCCTTGCAGGCGGGACTGAGAGTAGAAAGCAGGTGGGGAAAGAATGCTATGCAGGCCAGCAGGAAGGGCCCAGGCTATCTCCCCAGACCGAGGAGGTGAGAGCAGGTGGAGGAGGACAGTGCCCCCGCATACCCACCGTCCCCAGCCTCACCTACATTTTCTGCAATGTCCCCCCAGCCGGTCACCCAGCAGTCTGTCCGGTTCTCGAACTCGGATGTGGAAGTCGGCAGACAGATGGGATGGATGGAGCTAGTATAGGTCACTGCTTTTGACAGCTTCACCATGGCGATGTCAAAGCCTGAAGTCCCTGTGTGCTCATTCCTCAGATAGATATGTGACACCTGGTAGTGATTGTAGTAAGCATCCAGGCTCCAGTAGGTTGACACAGAAGCCAGCTGGCCAAACTGGACTGACCACTCAATGGGTCTAGCATATCTGTCAGAGAGGAAAGAGCAGTGGGGGCCCTGGAAGCACACCTGGGGCCAATCCATGAGGTGAGACTATAGGGTTGCTACTACTTTCTCATTTTGGACGCCATTGGCAAGTCCTTGTTATGGTCCAAGAGCCCCTGTATAAATGAGAGAGCCCAGGAAGCCAAACCAACATCCCAGAACCTGTGGACTGTGGGGGTGGAGAAAAGGGTGAAGGTCTTGTCGCCTCCCAGAGCTGTGCTAAGGGTACATGAATTGAGCCATTCCTCCAGTGGGACCCCCATGCAGGCCCAAAGAGGAATGAGCAGATGCGCCAGTGGCAATAAGTCACGCTCCGCAGGGTGGAGTCAACACAGCTGCCCTGGGATGCTCACACAGGCCAGCTTGGTACCCTCCAGGTACCTCACCTCAGCTCAGTCTTTCACAGCTGCTGGGCACATCCACCCAGAGGTGGGGTGATGTAAGCAGAACAGAGGGTGGTGTCCTTTTGATTTTTTAAAAAAGCAGTAGAATATACCCAAAGGAGAGTGTAAAGGTTCTAAAAAAACATTTTGGAAGAATCTGAACAGGGTTTCCTCAAGGGTCATCAAAAGAAACACGTGGGTGTAACTGGCTGCAGGGGGACCTGGGGCTTAGGCAAAACCCGGCTGCATCCATCAGTAACAGGTGTTCACAGGTTCCGCTCAGTCCCGTGACAAGGTCAGTGACAACTACCTCCTACCCACAACCTGTCCGCCTGTGAGACTTACGCTGGGAAGCAGTGGGCTGCCGTGAGAACCCAGCGACGGTTGAGTAGGCTGGCTCCACACTGGTGGGTACCCCAAAGACGCAGGCTCCCCAGCCATGGCCAGCGCCTGATCTCCGCGTCGCCTCCACCCACCACGCGTGCAGTTTGGGTCCGGTAGCCGCAGGGCTCTGGACGGCCAGTCGTACCCGCAGCTGAGCTGCAGCAGGCAGTCCCCGACCCCCACCCCACCCCGGGCTTGCCCCGAGATTGCCGCGCGCCCATGCCAGGGTCCCGCTCGCGTGCTGGGCTCATGTCCAGGAGGAAAAAAGTGACACCGGGGACCCTTCCCAGGGGATCCTCAGGAGCCGCCCCTACCCCAGGGCCGTCAGTTACTTTCCCCCAAGGTCGAGCTCTGGATCCCG
>NW_007250782.1:219453-231988 GCF_000164805.1 Carlito syrichta | reverse complement strand
CTCCCGGCCCCAGGGCTGCGGGGGCACCCCAGGCCTCGCAGCGCCGCGGCTTTGGCGCCTCGGAAGCGGGTCCCCCTGCCGCGCTCCTCGGCGTGACCCGAGCCCCGTGCACGGGGCAGTCCCTTTCTTGTGTGCAGCCCGGGCGTCCTGGCTGCGCTCCCCGTTTTCTCCTGTCCCGACCCACGACTTCCGCCGGGACCGGGGAGCCCCCGCATTCCAGCCATGAGCAAGCCCTCGGGACGGCGGGCTTGGGGCCTCGACAGTTGGCTGTGGCCGGCGGATGTGAGTGTCCCCGGTGTTCCCACAGCCGGCAGCCCTGCCGGGCCCCATCTGCCTAGCTGCCCTCAGCCCCAGCGGGGCGCTCCTCAGCCTCCTCTGGGATCGTCTTGGGGCAAGTGGGAGCTGGCCGGGCTCGGTGGCTCAGCCTGTAATCCCAGCGTTGGGAGGCCGAGGTGAGTGGATTGCCTGAGCCGCGGGTTCGAGACCCGCCTGGGCAACTTGGCGAGACGTCATCTCTACGACAAATCGAAAATTAGCCGGGCGTGGTAGCGCGTGCCTGTAGTTCCAGCTACTTGGAAGGCTGAGGCGGAAGGATTGCCGGGAAAGAAAGAAAGAAAGGAAGGAAGAAAGGAAGAAAGAGAAAGGAAGGAAAGAAAAGAAAGAGGGATCTGCCTCCCTTTGACACACTTCATTGTCCAGGGTCCCAGGGTGGGGAGGGAAGTGGGCAGAAAAGGAGACAGAGACACCACTAGGAGGTTCACCTGGTGTCCCGGTGGCCCGTCACTCTCTAGAGGGGTCCTGCATGCAGGGCTGTGCCCGCCAGGTGCCCCTGTGTGTCCTGAACGCCAGCAGGGCCGTGGTGGGGTTGTGCAGTGATGAGCTGCCGGCACTGCCTTTAGGGCCTCCCTCGGGGCAGGGGAGCCAGCAGAACTGGCAGGAGCACCCACATGTCCACTCAGTGGTGGCCTGGTGGTGAGGAAGGAACAGGCCGAGCCCCCGTCCCTCCTGGGGTGGGGGTGATTCCTGGTGGTCTCCTGATCCAGGGCACATTGAGGGAGACACTGGTGGGACAGCAGGAGGAGGAGCCACAGAAACTTCTCCAGGTGTCGGCCCACTACCCTGACTCCTTGACCTTCACATTGGTGCACCCCCTCCCCACCCAGGTCCCCTGCAGAAGTGGGTAGTGGGCACTGGTCTGGAATCAGGGTCCAAATGTGTCCCCATGGGAGGCTGGGGCTGGGTGGGGACCAGGGAGGAAAGGGAGGGATTATTTCCCTAAAATTATGATCC
Organism: Carlito syrichta; assembly: GCF_000164805.1. NCBI lineage: Eukaryota > Metazoa > Chordata > Mammalia > Primates > Tarsiidae > Carlito > Carlito syrichta. Next base: position 230,698 of record NW_007250782.1, on the reverse strand, counting down.
TTCCATGTCCCGCCAGCCTCCTGTGCACCCCCTGTTGTCGGGACATGCGTGACTCCTTGCCCAAGACGCAGAGTCAACAACTGCCTCCTGGCTCTGTAGGGAGGGCCCAGGGAGGGCCCCCTCACCTTCAGCTCGGGCATCCTTCAGCCACAGGTCCTGCCTCAGCCCTTGGGGCTCCCCACGGCCCAGGAGCCCCTTACAGCCTAGCTCTGTCCTATTTCTGACCACCTCTGGCCCCAGCCTGGCTCTGCGATCCTGAGGACTCCAAGCTGGTCCAGCCTCAGGGTGGCCTCTCCCTGAAGACTCCACTCCCAATAGCTGGCTTCCTCCTGGCATTTGGGGCTCCAGGCTCCCGTCACCTCCTCAGCTTGACTTTCTCTGTTCCTCCATTGAAAACAAGTTCCTCACTGACCATCCATCTCACTGTCCTCTTCCGTTTTCTTCCTAGAACTTAGCAAGGTCCAAAATGGCCCTGTGTATTTGTGCATGTGGGACTTTGTGACATACTGGTGGCTATTGTGGGACTGGAGGGTTGATGGAAAACCAAGGGAGGGAGAGGCAGAGGGGAAACGAAGAAGACAAGGTGGCATGGAGGCTGGCAGAGTGTCCCTGGTATGAGGGGTTTTGGCTCAGGGACAAATCAGTGGAGCAACCCCAGCGGTGGTCTTGACTGTGGGCATCACCCAGTGGGCGTCCCTTGGGGATTCTCAGCCCTTTGGAAGCCAGAGGTAGGGTGTTCACGTGGGCCCTCCAGGTAAGTGGGGGATAGCAGGTTCTCCCTCCTTCCCATGTCCCCTCTATCACACCTGGATGCCCCAGGAGTGCTGTAGGGGAGGAGCCTGGAGGAGGTGGGCTGCAGAATTGAAGCTCATGTCCATGGTCCTCAGCACAGGAGGGGTCTTCGTGGTAGAGGGCCGAGGGGCTCACACTACTTCCCGATGCACCCCTGGTGGTGACTTTCTCCTTGACCTGGCTAACACATGTCAGCTGCAAGTGGTAGAGGGGGCCTGGGGCACGGTGACCATGAAGTGTCTTTGGCCCGTAACTGGAGTCCAGCGCCTGATGGTTGATCCTGGAGACAGTCTGGGTACTTGTCTTCCTCCAGGGCCGCTGTGATCATGGGGAGCCTGGCCTGACAGTATCGGGGCTCTTGGTCATCATTTGCCACAGGCCCAACCTCTTGTCTCACAGCACCCTCAGCCCAGCCAGGCTCAGGGACCTCACCCGCCCCCCAACGCTGACCAGTCCTAGGGCTGAGAGCCCTGGAGAGCCACTATGAAGTGGAACGAGGGCTACGAGGGGGAGGATCCTCAGCAGGTGACCTGGGGTAGAGAGGACTTGTGACTCCAAGGGCCATGGGAGTCTTGGAAGGTTTCAACCCTGGGCTGGAGGGTTGTCCTGGGATGGAGGATGAGGCTCCCACCCAAGGGGCCTCAGCCTGCCCTCCCCACCTCCTGCTCTCTCGCCCCTGGCCTCCTGTCGGGTCCCCACTCACAGCCCCGCCCCTGCTTGAGGTCCCAGCCCTGGGCTCCCATCCTCAGCTGCCCCCTCACATGGCTTCAGCTAGTTCCAGGATTTTCTGGAGAAATGGAGCTTGGGGTAAGAGGGCCAGGAAGAGCGTCTGAGAGCCCTCAGCCTGGCCCCAAATATGAGCCTTTCATACCCAGCGATCGAGCTGCCATGTCACTGGCCAGTCCAGGCTGGTACAGGGCTGACCCCCAGGCCTCCCAGGAGACTTGGTGGGAGGCCTGGTCAGCCAATGACCCCAGGACTCCACCCCATCCATAATCCTGGGATTTACCCCTGCCCTACTCATGACCCTGGAATTATCTGTCAGTCCTGCCAATGGCCTTAGGACCCCCAGGTCATGCTGCTCTGCTGCCCATGAGCCTGGGTTCAGGCTGCTGGAGAGGGTGGGCTTGGCCTCGCCCTGGAGCCCCCAGTCCTCTGGCTCCCTGTCTGAAAAGGGGGCTCATGTTTATATGCACCTTGAGGGCTGCTGTACACATCTCGGGACCCTCTATGGGACAAGTCCCCATAGCTGGGAGACCTCTGTGGATGCCCTTCTGGGCCACAAAGGAAGTACACAGAGAACCTGTCCTGCAGGAGGAAGCATGCCACCAGTCTCAGTCTTTATTGCCTCGCACAAGGACCACACAACCCTGGGGACTGAAAACTGACTCCAACAGTGCCAGAAACTCCAACAGTGCCCAAAACCACCATGGTAGCCTAGACTCCGAGCCATGGGTCTGCCTGTGACTCAGCTCTGGGGATGAGGTGGGCGGAGAAACAGGAGGCCCAGTCGTAATTCACTTAAATATTAAGTGAATTAAGTTCACCCCAAAGGGAACATGGGATGCCAGTAGCATGCATATTTGCTTACCACGCATGTGTGCAGACCCCCTTCATGAATATTCATAGCTCTTCCTATAATCTGTTAAATATGTTACGAGGCCAACCCAGTCAGTTTAAACTTCTGTCTTGCCCTTTCCTCCTTCAAAGTGCCTGCTCATGGTCTCTGCCAAAGGCTGCACTCTCCAACCTTCAAATGATTCTCCATAGCAAATAAAGTCTCCTTTCCAAATTTATGACTTTTCAGTTGACATGTCTGGTGACAAGCTCTAACTGAAATGTATGCTATAAAAACCCATTTAAGGCCAGGTTCAGTGGCTTACACCTGTAATTCCCAACACCTTGGGAAGTCAAGGCAAGAGGAATGCTTGAGCCCAGGAGTTTGAGACCAGCCTGGGCAACATAGCAAAAGCTTGTCTCTAGGAAAAGATTTTAAAAATTAGTCAAGCATGATGGTGCACACCTGTAGTCCCAGCTACTCAGGAGGCTGAGGCAGAAAGATCACCTGAGCCCAGGGGTCGAGGTTGCAGTGAGCTGTGATCATGTCACTGAACTCTAGCCTGGATGACAGAGTGAGACCCCAACTCAAAAATAAAAATAAAAACTGTTTTACCCAAAATTCTGGTTCATCATCTTCATCAGATTAACTACTGAAGAAAACCAAGTTTAGTCAAAATTGAGAACAGGTCCCAATTTTGTCAAAAGTACAATTTGTATCCAACCATGTTTGATAAACCAGTGAGTTGATATTACTTTCTCATGACTAAAATTGTAAAATAAAAGCTATAAAATCTTTATTTGTATTTGGTATATATGTGCTTGCATAGATACATATGTATGGCATTGTGTGTTATGTCTACATGATACCAAATTAACATAGATAAATGACTACTCATAAATTAAGTAAATAAGCCCAAAGCTTTCACGTTCACATGACTTAAGTAAATCTTTAGTAAATAGGCTGATTTTAAAATTATTGTTGAGATAAAGATGAAAATGTCTTCAAAACTGTCAGCATGCATTTTTGCCTGGGTTTACTGGCTGCACAGTTTTGTATTAGCTTTTGCCAGACATTAAGGTATCAGGATTTGGTACAAATGCTATGAGACTATAAACCCTGCCAAAAAGCGAAATAATTTTTGTGTGATTTTTTAATAAATAAGACTAATTTAATATTATCAGTTTAATTGAAATAACTAAGTCGTCTGAGTTATCAACAAAATGCCCGTGTACTTAACTTTAAATTTCTTACTTTAAATATTAGATATTCACAGGCTATAGAAATGGTTATCGGGAAAATAACTTAAAATGATAACTAGCTTTGCCTAATATCTAAGTTTTCATATGTAATCAAAATCAACTGTTAAAGATAAATTAGATACGGTCTGGCACAGTGACTCATGCCTGTAATTCCACCACTTTGGAAAGCCAAAGGAATTGGTTGAACCCAGGAGCTCAAGACCAGTCGAGGCAACACAGGGAGACCTCATCTCTACAAAAAAAAATTATGGTGTGTGTGTATACCTATAGTCCCAGGTACTCAAGGAGGCTGAGGAAGTCGGAGGATTGCTTGCACCCAGGAGGCTGAGGTTGCAGTGAGTTAGGATTGTGCCACTGCACTCCAGGTTGGGCAACAGAGTGAGACCCTGACTCAGTAAATAAATAAATTAGATAAATGTAAATAGGATAAATGCTTTTAAATAAAATTTTCAAACTTAAAATATTAAATTTATGTGTAATTAAACAACAGATACTTATTAAATGCCTAGGTAATTTCCAACTTAAAACATAAAGGCATGTTTCTAAAAACTAAAACACACAAGCTTTTCTTAAAATATTAATTGGCTCTTAATCAAATTATAAGAGATTTAAAATTTAATTCTGTATTCTGTTTCATTTTAAAACTTCTCAGTTTCATCTCAGAAGTTCAAATTTGACTGTGTCTCTCTGCTTTTTCTCCCCTTGAGAATGCCTGGGATGATAACTGTCTCTTTCAATCTTTTCATCAACTCCTGTAATATTTTTTCCTTTGGTTCTAAATCTGTTATTATGACCTGATGTTAAAATATTTTCCTCCAGTGTAACTTTGTTCTGTACTCTTCACTTTTCTTGATATGTCTAAATTATTCCACAATACCAGGAAACTCCTCATACTGTTACTAACAGCCATTTAGTCTCCTGTTCAAGATACTAGCTTTTCTTATTGACTTTTCCCTATAATATAAAATATACTCATAACCTTAAATGCATTCATCCTATGTCTAATTAATTCAAGTACCCTTTTCATAAGGTTTGACTTCCAGGTTATCTAAATGGGCTTTCCATAAGGAGAAACAATCACACTACAGAAGGATTTTCTTTTTCTTTTTGGTAACTGAACTAAGAAACAAATATTTTACACTTTAACAAGATAACTTTCTGTGTTTATTAAAACTGAACCTTAGAAAAGTTAAGGTTTTAGCTTTTCTGTCCTCTTGATAAATCCTGCTTTAAAAAAAATAAAATAAAAAGGTTAAGGTTTTTACATCCATGTGAATTTCTTTTCTTTTTTAATTGCTATTTTAAATTTTTTTATTTTTCCTTTTTTTTTTTAAGTTGGAGTCTCACTCTGTCGCCCAGACTGGAGTGCAGTGGCCACTCCCGGCCACCGCAGCCTCGACCTGCTGGGCTCCGGCGATCCTTCTGCCTCAGCCTTCCGAGTAGTCGGAATTACAGGTGCGCGCTACCACGCCCGGCTAATTTTTTTATTTTATTGTAGAGATGAGGTCTTGCCTGCCCAGGCGGGTCTCGAACCCGCGGTCTCAGGCAATCCACTCACCTCAGCCTCCCAAAGGCGCGGGATTACAGGCTGAGTCACCAAGCCCGGCTCAATCCTTTTCTTATAGCTTTACGATGGTTGTTCAAGGTCCACTTATGAGTGAGAACATGTGATACTCAGTTCTTTGTTTCTGTGTAAGATCACTCACTATTATAGACTCTAAGTCCATCCAGGTTGCTGCAAAGTTCATGATTTTGTTCTTCTTTATGACTGCATAACATTTCATTGTGTTTATGTACCACATTTTTTAATCCAGTCCTCTTTTGATGGGCAGCGCAGTTGGTTCCATGTTCTCGCTATTGTGAACAATGCTGCAATAAATATATGTGTGCAGGTATCTTTTTTATAGAGTGACTTGAGCTCTTCTGGGTATATTCCCAGTAGGGGGATTACGGGTTCATATGGAAGGTTGGTTTTTAGAACTTTTAGGAATTGTCACACTGATTTCCACACAGGCTGCACTAGTTTACACTCCCACCAACAGTGTAGAAGTGTTCCCTTTTTGCCACATCCTCTCCAGCATCTGTTATTTTTTTAGTTATTGATGATGGCCATTCTGACTGGAGTTAGGTGGTATCATAGTGTAGTTTTAATTTGTATTTCTTTAATGATTAATGAGGCTGAACATTTTTTCATGTATCTGTTGATTGCTTGTACATCTTCTTTTGAGAATTGTCTATTCATATCTTTTGCCCACTTTTTAATGGTGCTGTTTCTTTTTTTCTTTTCAGCACGTTTGAGTTCCTTATAGATCCTAGATGTTAGGCCTTTGCCAGACATACAGTTGGCAAATACTTTTTCCCAGTCTATGGGCTGTCTCCCTGCTCTCTTGATGTTTTCTTTGGCTTTGCAGAAGCTTGTCGGTTTGATGAGGTCCCACTTGTCTATCTTATCTCTCATGGCATGGGCACTTGGAGTTTTGATCAGGAATTGGTTACCGGTTCCAATTTCCATAAGGCTGTCTCCTACATTTTCTAAGGTTCTTATAGTTTGAGGTTTTACGTTTAGGTCTCTGATCCATTTAGAGTTGATTTTTGTGTATGGGGATAGGTAGGGGTCCTGTTTCAATCTTCTGCATGTGGTCAGCCAGTTTTCCCAGCACCATTTACTGAATAGGTTCTCCTTTCCCAGTGGTTGGTGGTGGAGGCTTTGTTGAAGATGAGTTGGTTGAGAAATTGAGGTTTGCTTCTGGAATCTCAATTCTATTCCATCGGTCTATATGCCTGTTCTTGTACCAATACCAGGTTGTTTTATTATTGTAGCTTTGTAATAAAGTTTAAAGTCTGGGAGTGTGATACCTCTTGCTTTGTTGCGGTTTTTGTTTCATTTTGCTTGTTTGTTTTTGCTGAGGATTGTTTTGGCTATTTGTGGTTGTTTATGTTTCCATATGAATTGCTGTGTTGTTTCTAGATCTGAGAAGAATGTTGCTGGTAATTTGATGGATATTGCGTTAAATCTGTAGATTGCCTTAGGTAGAATGAACATCTTAACAATGTTGATTCTTCCAATCCATGAGCATGGAATATTTTTTCGCTTGTTTGTGTCATCTTTGATTTCTTTCAGCAGTATTTTGTAGTTTTCATTGTAAAGGTCTTTCACGTCTCTGGTTAGGAAGATGCCAAGCTATTTCATTTTTTTTGTGGCTATGGTGAATAGGATTGTGCTTTTTATTTGGGCTTCTATTTGTTTATTATTGGTATATAGAAATGCGATTGTCTTTATTTTATACCCTGAGACTTTGCCAAAGTCAGTGCAAGGAGGTTTTTGACAGATTCTCTTGGGATTTTGAGGTATAGAATCATGTTGACCACAAAGAGGGATAACTTGATTTCCTCTTTTCCTATTTGGATACCCCTGATTGTCTTCTCTTCTCTGATTGCTCTAGCTAGGACTTCCAAAACTGTGTTGAACAGGACAGGTGAGAGTAGGCATCCTTGTCTTATTCCAGTTTTTAGGGGAAATGGTTCCAATTTCTGTCTGTTTAGCTGGCTGTGGGTTTCTTGTAGATGGCTCTTACTATTTTCAGGTATGTTCCATCTATGCCTAGGTGTTCGAAGGTTTTTATCAAGAAGGGGTGCTAGATTTTTTTTTTTTTTGAGTTAGAGTCTCACTCTGTCACCCAGACTGCAGCCTCGACCGGCTGGGCTCCAGAGATCCTTTCGCCTCAGCCTTCCAAGTAGCTAGAACTACAGGTGCACGCTATCACGCCTGGCTAATTTTTGTTTTATTGTAAAGATGAGGTCTCGCCAAGTTGCCCAGGCGGGTCCCAAACCTGCGGGTTCAGGCAATCCACTCACCTCGGCCTCCCAAAGCGCTGAGATTACAGACTGAGCCACCGAGCCTGGCTTAGGGATGCTGAATTTTACCAAAAGCTTTTTCTGCATCTAATGATATACTCATGTGGTTTTTGTTTTTATGTCTGTTGATATAGTTAATTATGTTTATGATCTTGCGAATGTTGAACCAGCCTTGCATCCCAGGGATGTAACCTACTTGGTCATGGTGGATGATTTTTGAGATGTGTTGTTGAATCCAGTCTGCTAGGATCTTGTTGAGAATTTTAGCATCTATGTTCATCAAGGATATTGGCCTGTAGTTCTCTTTCTTTGTTGGATCTTTACCTGATTTGGGTATCAATGTGATGTTAGCTTCATAAAATGATTTTGGGAGAGTTCCATCTTTTTCAATTGCCTGGAATACTTTCAATAGGATTGGAATCAGTTCCTCCTTGTATGTTTTGTAGAATTCTGCTGGAAAGCCCTCTGGTCTAGGGCTTTTTTTTGTAGGTAGTTTTCTTATGACATAGTCAATTTCCTGGATTGTTATTAGTCTATTTAGGATCCCGATTTCTTTTTGTTTCATCCTGGGGAGGTTGTGTAATGTCAGAAAGTCCTCTATTTCCTTTCAGTCTTCAAGTTTGTTTCCATACAAGTGTACACAGTAGTCTCTAATAATCTTTTGTATTTCTTCAGGATCAATTGTGACTTCTTCTTTTGTGTTTCTGATTGTATTTATTTGGGCCTTTTCTCTCTTTTTCTTGGTAAGTCTACCTAGGGGACCATCAATCTTGTTTATCCTTTCAAAGAACCAGCTTTTCGTTTCATTAGTTTTTTGTATTATCTTTTTGTCTTCTATGTCCCTGATTTGGGCTTTTATTTTGGTGATCTGGATTCTTCTGCTGAAGTTAGAGTTTTGGTGGTCTTGCTTTTCCAGCTTCTTTAGGTGACTTGTTAGGCTGTTAACTTGTGATCTTTCGATTTTCTTCATGTGTGTTTGTAGTGATATGAATTCCCCCTCTTACTACCATTTTCATGGCATCCCAGAGGTTTTGGTAAGATGTTTCTTCTTTTTCATTTGTTTTGAGGTATCTTTTAATCTGTGTTTTTATTTCCATATTGACCCAAGAGTTGCTTAGCATCATGCTGTTTGGTGTCCATATCTTTGTGGGTTTTGGGGGAACTTTGTTGGTGTTGATATTTATTTTTATTTCCCTATGATCTGAGAAAGTGCATGGCAGAATTTTAATCTTATGAAATTTGTTTATGCTTGATTTATGGCCAAGGATGTGGTCAATCTTGGAGTACATTCCATGTGGTTATGAGTAGAATGTATAGTCTGTGGTCTTTGGGTGGAGTGTTCTGTAGATATCAATTAAGTATATTTGGTCAAGAGTGACATTGAGGTTCCAGATTTCCTTGCTGATTTTTTGTCTTGATGATCTGACTAAGGTTGTGAGTGGAGTATTAAAGTCCCCAGCTGTGATAATGTTAGAGTCAATGTCTTTTTCAAGTTTGCCTAGAAGCCCTTTATGAAAGTTGATGCTCCTATGTTGGGTGCATATATGTTTAGGATGAATATTTCTTGTTGATGGATTGAACCTTTTGTCATTATGTAGTGACCTTCTGTATCTTTTTAAATTTTTGTTAGCTTAAAGGGTATTTTGCCTGATATTAAGATTGCAACTCCTTTCTTTTGTGTTCTGTTCGCCTGAAATTTTGCTTCCCATTCTCTTACTTTGAGTCTGTGAGTGTCCTTTCTGGTGAGATGAGTCTCTTGGAGATAATATGTAGTTGCCTCATGATATTTTATCCATTTTGCCATTCTATGACTTTTCAGTGGTGCATTTAGTCCATTCATATTCAGGCTAATTATTGAAATGTGAGTTTATCCCTTTCATGAGGTTCTTATAGAGTTGTTGTTGTTCCTGTTTATTTGTTGCCTTTCTTTTGATTTTTGGATTGATTCATGTGTGTTTTCAATCTTTTCCTGCTTTAAATAAAAATTAAGGATTTCTTAATAAATCCTGCTTTAAAAAAATAAAACGGTTTTTACATTCATGTGATTTTCTATTTCGCCTTTAAAGTCTTTTCATGATCACTCTTGGTTAAACAAGTGACTGTTATTTTACAGTGACCTGTGATTCTGTTTTGATCAAATGCTTTGAACCTCTTAACATCTCTGACAAATGTCCTCAAAATCTAGTCCTAAATTAAGTCTCTTACTTTGATTTATTGCCATGGGTATATCAAAACTGTAAAAATTAATCACTACAATGTTACAATGTTATGAAATCTTTTTACAGCTTCCAATCAGATCATAAACTCCAGCTTAACCACCTCCAGCCTAATGATTATATATACTAAAAGAGACATCAGTTAAAGAACTCCCTGCAGCCCTACTAGAAGGGTCCTTATCAGCACTAATCCTTGTGCTGCTAAATTACAGGTTATTGACGCCTGGGTACACATTTCTTATCTGAAAAAGACACCAGCTCCTGCTAAATCTTGGATTTTGACACACATATCTAACACCAAACTCAAGTTAACCAAAGCCTTCAGACCCAGGAAAAGATGACTATCAAATAAACTGCTCCCAAGAGTCACAGAGCCTTCATTCAAAGACATTAAGGTTCATTTAAGCCGGGCTCGGTGGCTCAGCCTGTAATCCTGCGCCTTTGGGAGGCTGAGGTGAGTGGATTGCCTGGGCCCGCGGGTTCAAGACCCACCTGGGCAGCGAGACCTCATCTCTACAATAAATCAAAAAATCTGCCGGGCGTGGTAGCGCATGCCTGTAATTCTGGCTACTTGGAAGACTGAGGCAGAAGAATCGCCGGAGCCCAGCAGGTCGAGGCTGCGGTGGCCAGGAGCAGCCACTGCACTCCAGTCTGGGCGACAGAGTGAGAGTCCAACTCAAAAGAAAAAAAAAAAAAATTCATTTAATAATTTTGCTGCTATCTAAATTAAAAATATAATTTGTTCTATGCCTTAATTCTAGATAATTTAAATGTTTAGATACCTGTGAGCTTCCATTTTCTGTCATTATCAAAACTAGATAGGGCTTATGACCTTTCTGTTTAAAACAGTGTTGATTTTTTATTTTCTAGAGTCAAAAAAGAAAAAAACTTTTTTCTTTTAAATTATGTATAGCTTAAAACAATTAAATAAATAACAAGATCACCTTTCTCTAGTGGATATCTCCAAAATGTAAAAACTGTTCATTTGCACTGGGCCTGCTCTGTTTTCTATGGGCAACATACTGCCGTTAGAGACATGCAACGCCAAGTCCCCTCCCCCAGGCCCAGTGAAAGGAGGTACCTAGCCAGGCTCGGTGGGTCAGCCTGTAATCCCGCGCTTTGGGAGGCTGAGGTGAGTGGATTGCCTGAGCCCGAGGGTTTGAGACCTGCCTGGGCAACTTGGCAAGACCTCATCAATACAATAAATAAAAAAATTAGCCGGGCGTGGTAGCGCACGCCTGTGGTTCCCGCTACTTGGAAGACTGAGGTGGAAGGATCACCAGAGCCCAGCGGGTCAAGGCCACTGCACTCCAGTCTGGGCGACAGAGTGAGACTCCAACTCAAAAAAAAAAAGCCAGGCTCGGTGGCTCAGCCTTTAATCCCATGCTTTGGGAAACCGAGGTGAGTGAATTGCCTGAGCCCGCAGGTTCGAGACCCGCCTGGGCAACTTGGTGAGACCTCATCTCTACAAACAAAAAAAAACTAGCCGGGCGTGGTAATGTGTCCCTGTAGTTCCAGCTACTTGGAAGGCTGAGGCAGAAGGATCACCGGAGCCCAGCAGG
>NW_007250782.1:217825-219433 GCF_000164805.1 Carlito syrichta | reverse complement strand
AGCTGCAGTGGCCAGGAGCGTGCCACTGCACTCCAATCTGGGCGATAGAGTGAGACTCCAACTCAAAAAAAAAAAAAAAAAAAAAAAAAAGAAAAACGGTACCTATGGAAACCTAGAATAAACTTAGTTTAGTATAGTCTTTTTGCCTCAGCATAATCATTTTTGCTTAGACTTTACCCCGACACACTTTGAATCTAGCACAGGTTAGACAAAAATAGAGTTTTCAATAGGCAGGTTTTAGGAAGCATTCAGACATTCTACTGCAGGCCAAGCTGGCAGTCTACCCCATCTGTTGGCAAATCTCCATCAGATGCAAGACCAAGACAGCCTAACAGCCCAACCTTTCAATTCATAGGTTAGCATAATAATCTTTAGGAAACTTTCAGGTTCTTTGCCAGGCAGAAGATCAAAGGTCACACCTTGCTGGTCAAAGTCACAGAAATGATAATAATATCACCTTTTGGTCAAGGAGTTTGTGGATATTGCAAACATCTGACCAGTCTCTTGCAGGAAAACCTCCTTCCCTCTCTCCTCCCATCTAGCCCCTCACCTGAGGGCATGAGATACTATTGTCTGGTGATGTCAAGATCTGAGATTCATGTGGCTATAATCAACATCAAATACTCTAAATCCCTTACTTCAAAGGTCCTTATATATATCCAGTTCTTGGCCCTTCGATGCCACACTTGCCTCTGAGTGCTGGCCCCCTTTCCAATCTGTGAAAGGTGAATAATTAATTTACTTCCTTCTACTTCCTTCCTTGTTGCAATCTTGCATTATTCCTGCAGTATCAGCACTAGCACCGATCCACCTCACCTCAGTTTACCCTTTCATCCAGGGACTATCACCAGAGAGGTGGGCATGTGAGATTATAAGGACTGGCTTCAAGGGACAGAATTAGTTCCGACCCTCCCAATCAAAGATGGGCACACAGATGCCTAAATAGTTAGAAAATGGGAGGACTGCTTTTGGGGCCACTTATGGCTTCCTTTTCCATCCACCCCAATCATAAAGAATGTCCTGCTTCCCACAGACTTAAAAAAAGTTACCGAGAGGAAATCAACCTACCCGCTGACAAGCCTGGGCAACATGGCAAGACCTCATCTATACAATAAATTAAAAAATTAGCTGGGTGTGGTGGTGCAGGCCTGTAGTCCCAGCTACTTGGAAGGCTGAGGCAGAAGGATCGCCTGAGCCCAGCAGGGCAAGGCTGTAGTACCTGTTATTTCTGCTACTGTACTCCAGCCTGGGCGACAGTGTGAGACCCCCAAATCAGAAAAAAAAAAAAATGACAGAGCCTCCTGGGTACCGTTGTTTCCATTTATGAGGTTTATACAAATAAAGGTATTGTAAAAAGTATATTGGCCATTGTAGGACAAATTACTAAAGAACTGCAAAAAACATTGTGGCTTGACAAAAGTTTCTTTTCTTTTTTTGAGTTGAAGTCTCACTCTGTCACCCAGACTGGAGTGAAGTGGCTGCTCCCGGCCACCACAGCCTCGACCTGCTGGGCTCCGGCGATCTATCCGCCTCAGCCTTCCAAGTAGTTGGAACTACAGGTGTGCGCTACCACACCCGGCTAATTTTTGATTTATTGTAGAGATGAGG
>NW_007250782.1:211677-217805 GCF_000164805.1 Carlito syrichta | reverse complement strand
CCAAGTTGCCCAGGCGGGTCTCGAACCCGCAGGCTCAGGCAATCCACTCACCTCAGCCTCCCAAAGGCGTGGGATTACAGGCTGAGCCACCAAGCCTGGCTGACAAAAGTTTCTAATTACAACAAGTCTATAACCAAGACCAATATGACAATGACTCATATATAGATATGTATAGATAAGTCCATTTTATAAGCTTGCCTTTTGGCTTTTTTTGGCTGTTAACATTGCTTAAAAGATGTTAAGGATTAATGAGTGCCTGCCCACAGCAATTCCCATCCTAGAATGTTTCATTGGCTATAAGTCTTTCGGCTTCAAGTTCCTGGACTTCCAAGATGTCCCACTGAAGGAATTAATGAACTCAGGGAAGCAATTATGCCACCCTGGCACAGACATGGACATAATCAAGATTGGTCATCAGTGCTACCAATGGCAGTTTTGGCTAAAAGAAGGAAATGAGAACTCAAAATGACATCCTGAAGTCCTGCCCTGTCTCAGGTCTAAAGGAATTAGTGGTGTGGAGTGGGCTGGATGTGCCCCACCCCAATTCCTGCCTCCTGGACCCTCAGCATGTGGCCTTATTTGGAAAATAAGGGGGTTTGTAGGTACAATTAGTTCAGATGAGGCCGTGGAGCAGGGGGGTGAGAGTGTTTATGAGTGACGGAAGAGAAGACCCAGGAAGACACACCCAGGGACGAGGCCGAGTAAAGACAGGGGCAGAGACTGGAGTGAGGCAGCCATGAGCCAAGGAATACTAAGCATAGCCAGGAGGATTCCTCCTCAAGAACCTCTGGAGAGAGCCAGGCTCAGACAACATCTGCATTCCGGACTTCCAGCCTCCAAGACTGTGGGAGAATGTATTTCTGTTGTTCTAAGCCTCACATTTGTGGTCATTTGTGACAGCAGCCTCAGGGGACCAATCTGAGGTGACATCAGCATGACAATGGCGGTGGCAATGGCTGACCTCTGGAAACCTCAGTCTCGTCCAGCCTGTGAGTTGCCCTAAATGTCTCACGCATGAGCCCCTGCATCACTCCACTAGGCCAGCACCTTGAGACGCCACTTGCCAGAGCAGGTAGCCAGGACCCAGGACGCTGGTGTCTGTCAACTGCCAAGACTGAGTCCCTGCAGGCTTTGGAGCTACAGACCCGGGAGGCCAGGGGTGATGTGGCACAGGCACTGCCTATGAGAACGAATGTGGACCCAGGATGGGCCAGCGTCTCGAAGGGTTCTGCGGGGCCCTGTTATCCCTTGGTTATGGGCTGCTGGGAGGACGGGGTGCGGGGCTGCAGGGGAGTCTGGGTGGAAATTGCTCATGCGTTAGCACCACAGGATCCCAACAGCTCACCCAGTGCAGGCTCCATGTTGGTCCCATGTGAGGGTGGCAGGGGCAGGTGCCTGTGTGATGTCAGACTGGTCCTGCTATTTGCCCCACACCGCCCCACTCTGCCGCCACTCGGAGCATCCTCACCTTGATTGGTGCCAACATGCCCCCAGCCAGTGAACCAGCACCAGGTGTCAGGCCCCAGGGGGTCTCCAGGTTTGAAGAAGCAGACCGGAAAGATCAGGTAGCTGAAGGTGACGGACAAGGCCAGCCGCCCCAGGGGAATGTCCCCACTGCTGGGCTTCTACGAGTAGCTCAAGTGCAGGATGAACCAGCCCACGGCCCGGTGCTCCCCAGGTTCCCACCCTTGGGGTAGGAGGAAAAGAAACCCAGCAGCACGGTGCAGATAAATGAGCGCTGGTTCCTGGGGCAGGGAAGGTGGGTGGTGAAGGCTGAACTCAGGTCCCATGGCAGGGACAAAGGTCTGTCTTTACTTGGGAGCCTTAACATTATGGGCAGGCTCTGTGGAGAGCTGAGCCCTTGGCAGCTGCGCCACCATCCCATCATCGTTCATGCAGCCCTGCAAGTCTCCGCCTCCCTCTGCTGGGCAGGCATGGCCACGACTGGTGCGGGGAGGTCACCTGTCCAGAGGCCACAAGCTAGTGAGGAGGCCAAGGAGACCTTGGATCCTCAAGGGACATTGGGATGTGGGAGAATGAACCTGCTCTTGGGAGGTGGGCAGTGGGCAGCCAGAGTGGGTCTGTCTCCAGTCCACCCTATCCCCGTGCCCAGTCCAGGATGGGCCATCGTGGGTGGATAAGCGCCCTCCAGAAGGAGACAGTTCCTGCCTCTCCTGCCTAGGTGGGAGAGACTGCGTCTCTAATGGGGAGTGGAGACTGCGGGGAGGGTGAAGGGTCGCTGAGCCCCCAGCTGTGACCAGAGCGTGCTGAAGCAGTGGGCGACAGTCAGCACCGAGTCCTCAGCGATCAGAGAACCCTCACACATGTGCTCTCCAGCCTCCCTCAGGCTGACTTGTCACGGCCAGACACCCAGCTGAGCATCCTGACCCGACAAGATGTGTGGGTCGTGGGCCCTGGTCATACACAGCCTTTTGCCCGCCCCTCTGTCCTGAGAACCGCCCTCATTTGTCCTGGTCATCAGATGCCCTGAAGGGTCTGGGGTGTGGGTGAGGGCCCCGATGCCTGGGCTTCTTAGAGGACCTGCCCGGGGTTGAGGCTGTAGGGCTGGGACGTTGCCCCGCTTCCTCTGCCCCCAAACCCAGCTCCCTTTATGCCCTGTAGCTACATCCCACCCCTACTGTGTTCCTATCTGAATCCAGGCTCATTCCACTGGCACCTGTCAGGGGAAGGATGGATGAGACAGCTGGGGGGCTCTCCCTCCCCTGAAGGGCTCCCGAGTGGAGGGACAGCAGGACAGCAGCGAGGCCTGGCTCCATGGTGCCTGAGACCTACTCTTCCAGATTGGCTCTTAGGGTCAGAGTCCCCAGACAGTCCAGAAAGTGGGAAGTGACAGCGGTTATAGCCCTGGTTCCTGGGCCTCCCTGAGTGGGGCTGACACCTCTACTTCTTGTCCTGGGCCTCGGGCTGGGGTCTGAGGTGCCCACATTGCTCCTGAGTGAAGGAACCCTGGCGTTCTGCATGATCTGGGATCCTCAGCTGGACCCTCGGGGCCTTCCCGCCCTGTCATGGCCCTGGAATCACAGCACTGACAACTGCCAACATTTATTGGCCACTTACTGTGTGTCTGGCATTAGGCCAACCACATGGCATATGTTCTCCTGATCCCCTGGAGCTGTTATGATCCCCTTTGAACAGCAGAGATGCTGAGACTGGAGTGTGAGGTGACCTGTCTGAGCCCCTCAGGCAGCAAAGTCAGAGAAATCTGTGTTGGGCCTGCAGTGCTCAGGACCCCTGGGCCAGGGGGTCGAACTGGACGTTGGGGCTGCAGACCCCAAGGCCTGGAGGCAGCCTCTTTGCCAAGCACACCCCCTGAGCCCCCTGAGCCATTCGCCTTTCCACCTGAGTCTCTGCAGGGTCAGGCGCCTGATCTTGAACCAGAAACTCCTTATTCAAGGGGTGAAGCAGCTGGAGAGACCCTGGATTCTCACGGGAAAAGCTGAAATCCTGCTGTCTTCTCTGACCACACAGAGTGGCCGCCCTGATGTCCATCCTCCCTGCCAACAAGGGGGCAGCCATGGCCCTGGCTCTTGGGATCTGGGCCTCACAGAGGTTGTGCAGGTAGGAAAGGCGAGCTGGTCAGCTTGGGGCCTGGGAGAGGGGGGAATGCAGAGACCCTTCCTGCCACCTGTTTTTCCTTCCTCTCACCATATTCCCATCCTTTAGGCTTCAGCCTTCCAAGAAATCTGCCTCGTTTTCAAGTCTGGGCCAAGTTCAGCTTATCTCAGTCAAGTGTTAAGTCGGTGGGGCTGTCTCGTGTCTGGAGCACCTCGGCTCTCCTCCACATGGTCACTTATCCTCTAGTAGGCATGTCAGGCTTATTCAGATGGCATCAGTGGCAGGAGTCCCAAGAGTAGCAAGATCAAGAGCTGACAGGCCTCAGAACTTGGACAATGTCACTTTCACTACATCCTGCAGGTTAAAGCAAGTCTCAAGGCCAGACCAGACACAAGGGTGGAAGAACCCATTCTACCGGCTTATGGGAAGAGCTATGAAGAATTGAGGCCATAGGGGCAACCCCTTTGGGTCCCCTCCCACTGTGGGAGCTTTTCTGTCCTCTCAATAAATCCTGCCTTCTGACTAAAAAAAAAACAAAAACAGAATTGAACCCTTTTTCTTCCTTCCTTCTTTCCTTCCTTCCTTCCTTCCTTCCTTCCTTCCTTCCTTCCTTCCTTCCTTCCTTCCTTTCTTTCTTTCTTTCTTTCTTTCTTTCTTTCTTTCTTTCTTTCTTTCTTTCTTTCTTTCTTGTCAGAGTCTTACTCTGCTGCCCAGGCTGGAGTGCAGAGGCACACTCACAGTCACTGCAGCCTCAACCTGCTGGAGTCAGGTGATCCTTCCGCTTCAGCCTTCCAAGTAACTGGTACCACAGGCATACACCACCATGCCTAGCTAATTTTTTAATTTACTGTAGAGATGAGGTCTCACCATGTTGTCTAGGCTGGTCTCGAACCCATGGACTCAGGCAATCCTCTTGCCTCTGCCTCCCAGAGTACTGGGATTATAGGCATGAGCCACTGCCTCCAGCTAAATTGCTGCCATTTTTACAATATCCACAGAGCTACACTGTCTAGGTTGAATTCCTGCTCCGACCCCTTAGTAGCTGTACAAACTCAAACAGTTATTGAATGTCTTGGTAACATATCTTTCTTTTAGAAAAAAATTTGCACCTACCTTATAGACTGTTGCAAGGATGAAATGAATTAATACATAACATGCTTACAGCAATACATAGCAGAGAACAAGCCCTATGCACATGTTATCTCTCTAGATTGTATGTAGTAATCACTGTCGGTGTTATCATCATCATCGCACAAGCATGGCTGGCAGGACTTTGAGAGGAACAGAGCTCCCAGTTTCAGAAGCCCCCAAATGAGAACAGAGTCAAGAGAGCCATCTTCTTCCTCCTTCTCCAAGCGGATCCTGGACAGCCCACCCCCTCCTCCTCGCCTTTAATAGCGGTTCCCGATGGGTATCCATGGGGGTTCCATCGGTGTCCCAGTGAGGGTCCCATGTTACTTCCAAGGGATGTTAAGTGATTCCATTTTACAAGAATGCTATGAGCTGGGCTCGGTGGCTCAGCCTGTAATCCAGCACTTTGGGAGGCTGAGGTGAGTGGATGGCCTGAGCCCGAGGGTTCGAGACTCACCCGGGCAACCTGGGGAGACCTCATCTCTACACTAAATCAAAAAATTACCCAGGCCTGGTAGCGCACGCCTGTAGTTCCAACTACTTGGAAGGCCGAGGTGGAAGGATCGCCGGAGCCCAGCAGGTCGAGGCTGTGGTGGCCGGGAGTGGCCGCTGCACTCCAGTCTGGGTGACCGAGTGAGACTCCAACTCAAATAAATAAATAAAAATAAATAAAAGAATGCTATGGTCACAGACTGTGGGGAAAAGTTAAAATGAATTTTTTGTGTATAGCAGGACTTTTAAATGAATTTGATATGCTAAAAAGTGTCAGGACTCTGTAAGATGGAATATTTAGTAGGCTGCGTTCCCTAAACCTACTTTGCCATGGAATCCTCTCTTTGGGGGAATTTCACCAAAGGCGTGTGAGATGCTACCCCATGTTCACCAGGCCACACTTGGACCTGGTATTTCCTTGGGTCCCACCTTGTCCTACGACATCCTGAATGTGATATCCTCTGCCTTCTCAGGTGGACCGTCAATTCCTGTAAGATCTAGAGTCCTTGCAATGTGCTCAGTGTGACACAAGGAGGTGGCAGTGAGCTGAGGCCTGGCTCTCCCCAAGCAGGGGAGATGGTACAGATCCAGGTTTGTTATTAGACCTTTACTAAATAAACTAGGCACGTGAAAACACAGGTAAGTTAAGGTGCCTGGAAAAATGCTTATTTCCAGGCTGGGCCTGATCGCTCCGGGTCGCCTCCCGTAGCTGTTGCTGTCCTAGGCAGACTCAGGTCTGGGCCTCCAGCCTGAGCAGCCTCTCCACAGAAGCTCCTGGGGTTCTCCCTGGGGTCTCCCTTTCTCTCCATCCCCAGGGGGTCTCACCCTTTCCCAAACTTAGGGCCAGATGCAAAGCCTCCAGATCCAGATCATTTGCCTACTAAGGAGGCTTAGTGCCTTTTTTTTTTTTGAGTCAGAGTCTCACTCTG
>NW_007250782.1:208733-211646 GCF_000164805.1 Carlito syrichta | reverse complement strand
CAATCCACTCACCTCGGCCTCCCAAAGTGCTGGGATTACAGGCTGAGCCATCGAGCCTGGTTAATTTTTTTTTTTTTTTTAAGTTGGAATCTCACTCTGTTGCCCAGACTGGCGTGCTGTGGCATGCTCTGGCCACTGTAGCCTTGACCTGCTGAGCTCCGGCCATCCTTTCACCTCAGCCTTCCAAGTAGCTAGAACTACACGCACACGCTACCACGCCTGGCTAATTTTTGATTTATTGTAGAGATGAGGCCTCGCCAACTTGCCCCGGCGGGTCTCGAACCCGCTGGCTCAGGAAATTCACTCACCTTGGCCTCCCAAAGTGTGGGATTACAGGCTGAGTCACAGAGCCCGGTGACAATCCTTTTCTTATAGTATTACAATAGTTGTTCAAGGTCCACTTATGAGTGAGAACATGTGATACTCAGTTCTTTGTCTCTGTGATGGATCACTTAGTATTATAGACTCTAAATCCATCCAAGTTGTGAAGTTCATAATTTTGTCCTTCTTTATGGCTGCATAATATTCCATTGCGTATATTTACCACTTTTAAAAATCCAGTCCTCTTTTGATGGGCAGCACAGTTGGTTCACTCTTTTTGCTATTGTGAACAATGCTGCAATAAAAGACACTCTGAACAGAGTAAAAAGGCAACCCACAGAATGGGAGGGGATATTTGTAAATCATGTATATGACAAGGAATTGATATCCAGAGTATATGGAAAACTCCTAAAACAAAAAAATAAAAAATAACAATGGACAAAGGACTTGAATAGATGCTTCTCGTAAGATGCACTGTTGACCAATAAGACATGAAAAGACATCAGTAATGGTTGGATAAGTGCCAATCAAAACTATGAGATACTACCTCACCCCCACTAGTTGGTTACTTTGAAACACTTGAAAATAACAAGTGTTGGTGAGGATGTGAAGAAATTAGAACCCTGTGCACTGTTGGCGGGAAAACAGTTGGCGGCCCCCCAAAAAATTAAACATTGAGTGACCATATGAGGCAGCAATTCCACTTCTAAATGGGTATGCAAAAGAACTGAAAAGAGAGTCTTCCAGAGAGATGTGTAGGCCCACGATCACAGTAGGTCTATTCACAGTAGCCAGAACAGGGAAGCGACCCCAGGATCTATCACCTAATAAATGGATGCGTGAACTATGAACAGACAGTCAGGTGCCGCAGAACAACATTTCAGTCAATGACCGACCATGGATAATAGATTATAATGCTGTATTTTTACTGTACCTTTTCTATGTTTAGATGTGTTTAGGTACACAAATACTTTCTATTGTGTTACTGTTGCCTACAGTGTTCAGCATAGGCATTACGCTGCACAGGTGGCTAGACCAGGAGCAGTAGGTTCCACCATACGGCTGGGGTGTGAAGCAGGCTGGGCCATCTGGGGTGGTACAAGAACACCCTGTGATGCTCACACAACAACGAAATCCCTTGATGACGCGTTTCTCAGAAAGTATCTCCATTGTTAAGCAACGCATAACTATTTAACCCCGCCGAACCAGCACTTACAAATGGTTAAAATGATAATTTTTTGTTATGTGTGTTTTACCACAATAAAAAATAATAAATTGTTCAAACACAATTGTGATAGTATACTTCTAGATTTGTGATTTCATTTGATGCAAATTGTCCTTTAAAGTGGGAAAAAACAACTCTAAAAGAATCTCATGACTGGTACAGGTGCTGAAGAGTACGAGGGGACATGCATGCATGTACGTCCGCAACTGATGTCTGAGAAAATAAGATGAGTGGATGGATGGATGGAAGACTCAGGGCGTGGACAGATATGTAGTGACATAAATATAGGAACAGGCTAAGAACTGGAGAGGTGGTGAGTACTCGAGTGTTCACTTGAAAATCTGTCAACTTTGCAATGTCTGAAAATTAGATGATAGTAAGATGTTGAGGGAGGGAAATCTCCGTTGACTTTGTCCTTGAAAAACAACTCACCTGGGTCCATCCTCAGCTTTTGCCATCTTGGTCTCCCTGGACCCTCCATACTCTGAAAATTGCAGGCCTTCAATATGGCTCACTGAGTGGGCTGCCAGTGGACTCACTGTCACTGGCCTCCGACACCAGCAACACCCACCCCCAGGGCAACTGCCTCTTCCAGCACTCAGGGAGGGCCTGGCCATTCCCCCAGAAGGAGATGAGCACCTGAGTCAACTTAGTGTGAGGTTGTTTCAGTGCCTGAAACCGCTGAGAACCTCATCTGGGCCCATCCTTAATAATATGTCTGCCCCTTGCCACACAGGTTGACAATAACCTGCCCTCATGTCTCCTTCTTCCCTCACAACATCCTCAGGCCCTGGGCTTTGTTTGAGGCCTACTTACAGATAAAGAACCCGAGGCTCTGAGTAGCCAAATGATGTGCGGCCACAGACAGGTTGGAGTGTGAGACCCGGTCAGGCTGCTCAGTTCAGAGTGATGTCCAGGGACTCATGTGCAGGCTGAGCCCATTGGGCACATTCCTTCATCCAGCAGGGTGGAACCCGAAGAAGTAAGCTGGAGCACACCAGCAGAGGCCATCTGGGGCACTGCCCCAGTAGGGGCATTTCTCAAACCCCAAGAAAGAAAGTCAGAACAGTGGAGAGAGCCTCAGGTTCCAGGCAGGACCCCTCCCCAGGTGAGGCTCAAGGGATGCTTACCAGTTGCTATGGTCTAAATGTTTGTTTTCCCCTCAAAAATTCATATGTTGAAGACCTAGGCCGGAATATGATGGTGTTAGGAGGTGGGACCTTTAGAGAAAATTAGGTTAAGATGAGATCATGAAGGTGGGATCCCCCCTATTGTGAGGCTAGGGCTCATATAAGAAGAGGAGGGAGCTGGGCTCGGTGGCTCAGCCTGTAATCCCAGTGCTTTGGGAGGCCGAGGTGAGTGGATTG
>NW_007250782.1:199688-208439 GCF_000164805.1 Carlito syrichta | reverse complement strand
TGAGACTCCAAATCAAAAAAAAAAAAAAAAGAAGAAGAAGAGGAGGGGGCTGGGCTCAGTGGCTCAGCCTACAATCCCAGCATTTTGGGAGGCCAAGGCAAATAGATTGCCTGAGCCTGTAGATTCGAGACCATCCTGGGCAATTTGGCAAGACCTCAAGTCTACAATAAAATAAATAAATAAATTAGGTAGGCGAGGTAGTCCACACCTGTAGTTCTGGCTACTTGTAAGACTGAAGTGGAAGGATCGCCAGAACCCAGCAGGGTCGACACTGGGGTGGCTGTGAGTGTGCCACCACACTCCAGCCTGGGCGACAGAGTGAAACTCCAACTCAAAAAAAAAAGGAGGAGCCGGGCACGGTGGCTCATGCCTGTAATCCCAGCACTTTGGGAGGCAGAGGCAAGCGGATTGCCTGAGTCCAGGGGTTCAAGACTAGCCTGGGCAACTTGGTAATGAGACCTCGTCTCGACAATAAATCAAAAAATTAGCCAGGCATGGTGGTATGCATCTGTGGTTCCAGCTACTTAGAAAGCAGAGGTGGCCATGAACATGCCACTATACTCCAACCTGGGTAACAGAGTGAGACTCCAGTTCAAAAAAAAAAAAAAGAAGGGTAGTTAGATCAGAGCAAGAAGGTGGCTGTCTGCAAGCCAAGAAGTGAGCCCTCACCAAGAACCAAGTCTGTGGGTGCATTCATCCTGGACTTCCAGCCTCCAGAGTTGTGAGAAACAAACATCCATTGTTTGTTTATTTGTTATGGAGACAAGGTCCTGCTCTGGTGCCTACGCTGATCTCAAACTCTTGGCCTCAAGAGATCCTCTCACCTTAGACTCTCAAGGCTCTGGGATTATGGGCCTGAGCCAAAAATGCCTGTTGTTTAATAGACCGCAGGGTGTAGTATTTTTGTTATAGTAGCCTGAGAAGACTAATATACTAAATAAGAAACACATATACAAGAACATCTTCAGAAAACCAGAAGCCCACCTCCTTCAATTTGAAACTTGGATACACCAGGCATGGTGGCTCATGTTGTAATTCCAGAGCTTTTTCAGGCCAAGACAGGAGGATCACTTGAGACCAGGAGTTTGTAACCAGCCTGGGTAACATAGTAAGACCTCGCTTCTACAAAAAATCAATTTTTTTTTTGAGTTGGAGTCTCACCCTGTCGCCCAGGCTGGAGTGCCATGGCACGCTCACGGCCACCCCAGCATCGACCTGCTGGGCTCTGGTGATCCTTCTGCCTCAACCTTCCAAGTAGTCAGAACTACACGTACACGCTACCACGCCTGGCTAATTTTTTAATTTATTGTAGAGACGATGTCTCACCAATTTGCTCAGGCTGGTCTTGAACCCACGAGCTCAGGCAATCCACTCGCCTCGGCCTCCCAAAGTGCTGGGATTACAGGCTCAGCCACTGAGCCTGGCCAAAAATATTTCTTTCTTTTTCTTTTTGAGTTGGAGTCTCGCTCTGTTGTCCAGGCTGGAGTACAGTGGCACTCTCACAGCCACCCCAGCGTCGACCTGCTGGGCTCCGGCAATCCTCCCACCTCAGCCTTCCAAGTAGCTGGAACTACAGGCGTGTGCTATTGTGCCTGGCTAAAACAGTTCTTTAAATTAGCCAAGCATGGTGTTGAATGCCTGTCATCCCAGCTACTCGGGATGCTGAGGTGGAAGGATTACCTGAGCCCAGGAGGTCAAGGCTGCCATAAGCCATAATTGTCACTCCAGCCTGGGCAACACTGTGAGACCCTGACTCAAAAAAAAAAAGATTAGGCAAAATGTGTGGTTAACGTCCTGCTTTTCTAATAGAAGCATTGAGAGTCTCTGTAGAAAAGTATAGATAAAAAGCTTAGCACAGAGCATGGCACCCGATACAAATTTGAGTGAGTGAGTGGAGGTGATGGGGGAACTGGGCCCTTCAGGAATGCGACGTCCACATGCCTTCCCCGTGGAGGCCTCCTTCCTCCTTCCTGCTTCCCTGGCAGCAGCTGCTCAAGGGCAAGTCCATGTGCAGATGCCAGCCCCAGGGTCTGCTCGGGTCAAGGACAGAAGTGCCCTTTGCTTCTGGCTTGCTCCCCACCCCCATCCAGTGGGATCTTCCCTCAGGTCCCCACAGCCCCAGGGAGAGGGTCATGTGGAAGAGTCAGCACCGTGCTTGCCCCAGAGTCTCAGCCAGGCCAGGCCTGTCCCAAGACCTAAGCTGGGGACTTCCCACAGAGGGGCAGCCTGGAGCCCAGGCTGCAGGGAGCCCTGGCTGGCTGAGGGGGCTACACACGGAGGCCCTCTTGTCTGCCGGGCTTCAGGCCACAGAAGCACAGAGGGGTCCTCCCAGGCCTCATACCCATAGGGCAGGGAGACTCAGGGGCATGCGGCCTTGACACACATGGCTAGCCAGCCCAGAGTCCACCTCTGCCAGCAGGAGAAGGCCTCATTGTTCCAGCTCCTGGCACAGTGAGGACTGGGGCGTGCCCAGAGAAGGAAATAAATGCTCAGCAAATCCCCCTCTTGGGGAGCCCTGATCCCGGGGGACAAAGGGCCTGTGTTGAGTCTCCCTGACTGTGGGCTCAGGGCCAGCACTCGGGCAGGGTGGATGGAGGGAGGGTAGAGATTCGGTGGGATCAGGGGCGCCCACCAGGTGGGCTACCCACCAAGCCTGTGGCACAGGTGTGTAGGAATGTGTGCATGTGTGCATGTGTGTGTGTCTGTGTGCAGGAGGGGCTGGGCCGCATGTGGGGTACATTCACCTGTGTGTGTCCTTAAGAGTACGTGTGTAAATGTGCTTCTGTGACAACATGCACATGCCCTTGAAGATGAATCTCAGATGTACATTTGGGCAAGTCCCAGCATCTCCCCCAGCCACGCTGGTGACTGTTTCTTTCTCCAATTCCCCCCAACACTCACTGGTGCTTTCAAAGTCCCAACCCAGATAGACCCTCCTTCTGGGCGCCAAACACCGCCAACTTGCAGTTAGAAAGAAGATGCTGAACTGACAGCCGGACATGGAAAAGTGCCCTCGGGCCAGGCCAGGATGAGAACACAAGCCCTTTTGTCAGCTTCCAAGTTTGGCCTCCAAGAGCTGTGCCTGCCAAGGGCTTGCCCTCTTCCGTCTCCACCTCCCTGAAGGGTACTCCTCCTGAGAACTGGAGAGGGGCTCTTCTGCCCCTTCTCCAGCCCAGCCCCTGCTGCATCTGCATGACAGAAGGATCCTGGGGGGGAACATGAGTGAGGTGTGGCCTCCCAGAGGCTACATCAGTCAGTGGCACAGTGCCCTGACCAACCTCTCCAGAAGACAGTGCAGGGGCCAAAACAAAGGGCCAGGTGTCATGTCTCTCTAGGCCTCCATCAGGTCGATGGTTAAACTGAGTCCCCTTCCCCAACTCTGCTCAGCCAGCACCATGGATAGGGCTCAGTTTTCTTTGGGAACAGGTACCCATGGGGAGTGGGCGGGCTTTTGTGTAAGGGCCCAGATAGTACAATGCTAGTTTTGTGAGGCACAGGTCTATGTCACAACCACGCAATGTGGCCGTTGTAGTGTGAAGACAGACGCAGACAGCACAGGTGAATGGACATGGCTGTGAACCAGTAGCCCTTTATCTGTGAACACAGCCACAGAAGTGTCCAAGAATGTTCACATGTCATAAGATATGGTTCTTCCCTGTAGTTCCAGCTACCTGGAAGGCTGAGGCAGAAGGATAGCCGGAGCCCAGCAGGTCGAGGCTGCAGTGGCCAGGAGCTGCCACTGCACTTCAGTCTGGGTGACAGAGTGAGACTCCAACTCAAAAAAAAAAAAGATGTGGTTCTTCTTTTGAATTTTTTCTAACTATTCGAACATGTCAAAAGTGTTCTCAGCTCACAGACTGTCGATCACAGGTGGGCTTGGCCTGCTGGATCATAACTTATCCAGCCCTAGTGTAGGCCATGAAAATCCTGCCTGGTCCCATGGCTTCTCCCTCAGCATGCAGCTGACACTAGCATCCCCAGTTCCTTGTGAGCCAGCACCTCCCAAATCCTTGGCACATGCAAAACCATTCTCTGCAGCCCCTTGTCCTTGGAGGCACATGGGGGTTTCCTAGATACCTGGGTCTATTCTGAGCCTGAGTCCCCGGGGTGCTGAGTCAGCATGAGAGCATCCGTGTGCACCGGCCACAGCATGTCACAGCCAGGACACCACCACGGATGTGTCCAGTCATTGCTGGTTGGACATGTCTGGTATTTCTTACCATTTGCTCTTTCCAAAGAATCACTGTGCACCTGCCTCATGGCACCAAGTCTGAGACGCAGAGTGACTGGTCCTTGGATAGAGGTTGGATCCTCACAGCAACTCCATAAGCAGATGATGAGACCATCAGAGCACAGAGAGGTCTGTGGGCCCCTGAACACTGGCCCATTCCCCGCTAAGCCCAGCCTTGCACAGAGGGGAGACCAGGGACAGCTTCCAAGGGACAGGACACAGAGGATCAGTGTCTGGGGAGCACTTGTACCTGGCACAGGGGACAGGGCCTAGACTGTCCACTCTGGCTCTCCGAGGGTCAGGGGAGCTCGGCTTGGGTCCTGGAAAGCCTGCCAGACACCAGGTGCTCCTGGGCCTGAAGGATGTCCTGATTCCAGCTTCTGTGGGCCCCGGCCTGCCGGGCCCATGGGGAGAAACTGTCAGGCTAAGCTGGAGAAGGCTCCAAGCCAACCTTTCCCCACCCCTGCAGTCCAGGTCGGTTCGGGTGCTGACGAGAGAGAACCCAGAAGTAACTGTGAATTGCTTGTTGCCGTCCTTGGCCCTGTTTGTGTAGGTGGCAGGGCCAAGTCAGCAAACACTGAATGTCCGGGAGCCTCCCCCAGGACAGCTCTGGGCCTTCGCCCAGGAAGAGCCCCACAGCCTAGCTCCTTCCTGTCCCCTGGTGGGCCCTCACTCCTTCCTTCTGGATGGAGGCCCGTGGGGCCGGGAGGGTATAAAGGGCAGGCGGAGGGTGCCCAGCACGGCCAGACGACCCAGTGCAGACACTCCTGGGCGGGTAAAGGGCTCCAGAAGTGTTAGAGGCAAAAAGTTCAGGGACATTCCCCTAGTATTGGGGTATCCCTGCCCGAGCTGGGCCCTTACTGGGAGTCAGGAGGCCTCTCCTCTTCCCCCAGAGCCTTGGACACGTCAGCCAGAGGCCATGCTGCTGCTGCTGACTCTCGCCCTACTGGGGAGCCCCATCTCCTGGGCAGATGGTAAACCTGGTGGGGGATGGGCAGAAGGGGCAGATCCTCCTCTTTCCCTTCCCGAAGAGCCAGGGACCCTCCTTGGCCCTTGTCTGACTAACTCTGGCCACAGGACCATTCTGTCTGCCTGGAGGGCAATGTCCCCTGTCCTGGCAGAGGTTGCCTCCATGTCACTGTGAAGGTTTTCTTCCCCAGGCTCTTCCCTCCCTCCAGATATGGTCGGGCATCAAGGAGGACACAAGTATTTCAGCACCCCTGAGAGCTGCTGTGATTTAGTCACCGGGATTCGCGTGGCCACAGATATTATTGGCAAAATAATAAGGTGAGTAGGTCATGACTGTGGGCACAAATGCAGTGCCCTGACTCACCCCACAGTTTTGGGAACTTGAAGGTGGGGGGACCTATAGATGCTTCTCCCACTGTCTTGTCTGGGTCCTGAGGACTCTTTGAGACCAGCTGGTTCTTTGGGTCATGGAGTCACCAGCCACCACCTGTCCACATATCTCTCTCCTCAGCCACCTCTGCTCCCCTCACCAGCACCACTTTCTTCTGACTCCACCTGCAAGGCCTGCCTTTGCTTCCTGAGTTGATTAAGAGAGTCCAGTGGCCATTCTCCCTAACTTCTCCTTTCAACCCAAACTCAACTCAACCCCAAACTGCCTCTCGTCTTGATGCCAGATGAGAAAGTCAGGGGAAGGTCTGTCCCGTTTGGGTCAAAGAAGACAGGATGTAGGGTCAGAGTGGACCACTGACTGAGCATGAGTCACCAGAAGGGCTAGAGGCAGAAAGCCCAGGGTCGTTTCCCTAATATTGGGGTGTCCCTGCTCGAGGCCTGGGGTGGAAGCTTGCTCCACAACAAAGGAGACGGCGCGTGGGCAGGGTGAGCTGGAGGAGGGCTCAGATACGCCCAGCTGGGCGGGCTTGTTACCATGGGAATCGCCTGTCTCTCAGGCCCGAAAGCTGCTCTGTTCAGAGAGACCCGCCTCAGAACGTCCCAGTTTGGCGGGTACAGCTGTGACTCTGAACCACCATGGCAGCAGGTGTCACCTCCCGGGGTCCTGACGACCCTGCACTGTGCAGAGCTCCCCTTACCACCACCTCCGGGACTCCTCCCAACTATCACACCTGCTTTGCAGACGAGGAGGCTGAGTCACGGAGAGGCTGGGTAACAAGCTCAAGAGTCAGAGCCCAAATGGGACAGAGCAAGGGCTGAGGCCAGCAAGTCTGTCTCAGGTACCCAAACTCCGACTGGGCTGCCCTCCTGTGTCTGAGCGGGGGCACCGAGGTCCACAAGCGCTCACGCAGCCCCAATCCTGGCATTCAAAGCTCCGCCTCTCTCCTAGTATCCAGGTGAAGGTGGGAGACTCCTGGCAAGAAAAAGCTGGCGTTTCAGGTGGGCACATCCAGGAATTTGAGCTGTGGCCGGGCGAAATGATCAAAAAGCTCAACGGCTCGTTCAAACTGTACATGAGGCAGCTGTGTGTGCACACCAGCGAGGAACGCTCTTTCTGCTTTGGGAAGGAAAGTGGCACGCCTTTCACCATCTACCCCAAGGAAAAGGGACAGAGTCTCACCGGCATCTATGGCCATTATGATCTCTTAGGCTTCAAGAACTTTGGCTTTAGATGGGGTTTTCTACCAGATGATGAATGTGAATAGATGCTCCTACGTCCCCAGGCTGGGATGCAGGACACTGAGCTGCGGCCATCAGGGGGGCGGTGGGGGCAGTTGAGTCAAGATGCTGAACCTGCATCCAACAAATAAAGCTTCTGCAGGATTGGCGTGTCCGGGTGTGGTACTTGGGGCCACTCCCCCCATTCCCAACCCCAGGCCGATCGGCTGGTCTCTCCTGCCCAGGCTCCGTTCCAGGTGTCTCTGAGTGTGCAGGGGCTCAGGGGAGATACTCAGTCATCCATGCACTCAGCAAATGTTTGCCAAGGCCTTGTCCTCACTTGGTTTCCTGGGTACTGGGAGCATAAAGAAGAGACCAGGTGTCCAACTCAGGAGGGAGCTGACATGTGGGAGGCAGAAGCAGATGGTGGCAGTTCGTTGTGACGTCTGTATGGATGGGGACGTATGCGGGTCACTGGGTGTAGGCACCTGCCCAGAGATGAGGTAGTGGGTGTGTGCTTCAGGGAAGTCTTCCTGGAGGAGGCGACAGCTGAGCTAAAAGTCTTAAAGAATGAGGGAGAATTGACACAAAATGGGAAGGTTCGAAATTTTGTTCTTTTTTTTTTGAGTTGGAGTCTCACTCTGTCGCCCAGACTGGAGTGCCGTGGCCACTCCCGGTCATCGCAGCCTCAACCTACTGGGCTCCGGCGATCCTTCCGCCTCAGCCTTCCAAGTAGCTGGAACTACAGGCACGCGCTACTATGCCTGGCTAATTTTTTGATTTATTGTAGAGATGAGATCTCACCAAGTTGCCCAGGTGGGTCTCGAACCTGCGGGCTTAGGCAATCCACTCACCTCAGCCTCCCAAAGCGCGGGATTACAGGCTGAGCCACTGAGCCCGACTGGTCCGAAACTTTTTATTTTATTTGGTTTGGATTTTTTTGAATTGGAGTCTCACTCTGTCGCCCAGGCTGAAGTGCAGTGGCACACTCATGGCCTTGACCTGGTGGGCTCAGGGGATCTTTCCGCCTTAGACTTCCAAGTAGCTGGAACCACAGGTGTGCACCACCACACCCGGCTAATATTTTTATTTATTGTAGAGACGAGGTATTGCCAAATTGCCCAGGCTGGTCTCAAACTCCTGGGCTCAGGCAATCCTCTCTCCTCTGTCTCCCAAATAGCTGAGAATACCGGCGTAAGCCACCTCGCCCAGCAAGTACAAGTTGTTAACCTGGGGTCCATGGACAAAATTCAGGGAACCCATGAGCTGGGATGGGGGGGAAATGACCTCTATTTTATTGTGCTCTACTGGAAATGCCATGTCTCCTTCAGAAATGGCATGTGACCTCACACACCTCATACACAACCCCTGTGACTGAGCTTATCAATTGCAGTTGTCTTTCAACGCACACACATCACTTCAAAGTTATGATCACTGGATTTCCCATTTAATGCGTTGGCAAAGCACAGGCATAGAACACATTTCAGAAAGCCCTCAGTAAATGTATCTGCAGCTGCTTTGCAGAAGAGAAAACCCCTCTCCTTCCTGCCAGAGAGATAAGCTGTCCCCTGGGGACCTCCCATTGGTGCCAGAGGGCCAGTGCTCTGGCTTCGTTAATTTCCTGTCCCTGTCTTGCTGGAAGGGAAATCTAGTTTCAGTACTAAAGTGATGACTGACCCCTTGGTGGGGGCACAGCTGCAGGGGAGTGGGGATGTGCCTTCCAACGCCTCCTGGTGTGGCTACAAGGATACGAGCATGGTTGGTAATGTGAGTGTTGATCTGAAAAGGGACAGCACAGATCCCCCAGAGCAGCCACTTGTGAGGGGTTTAGTTGGAGGAGGGAGGACGGGAGGAGGGAGGGGAGAGGAGGCGGACACAGATGACAGGACCAGACACCCGCAGTCTCCTGGTGTCCCTGGCTGGAAGAGTCGCTGTCCCAGGGA
>NW_007250782.1:197744-199303 GCF_000164805.1 Carlito syrichta | reverse complement strand
AGGGTGGGGGGCAGGGTGGGGTCAGGGCCATCTCCCACGAAGTCTGTGCCTGTGAGACGCAGGGATGGATTGCTTTGGCCTGCCTGGCACCCCTCTACCTGAGGGCCTGTTGATCGTCCTCTCATGCCCATGAGTCTGGCAGGGGTGCCAGGGCAGGTTGGTCTCTCCAGGGCTTGGATTATGTTATCTGTGCTTCCTCTTCTCTGGTCATGGTCCCCAACCTCTCTTGGGTTCCCCAGCCAGGGAGGAGTCTGTGGTATTTTCCATATCATGTGTTGTGACCAGGGTCACATATTTTTTTATTGTGGTAAAATGCACATGATGGAAAATTTATTTATTTGATTGTTTGTTTGTTTTTAGTCAGAGTCTCACTCTGTTGCCTGGGCTGCCTCAGTCTTCCAAGTAGCTGGAACCACAGGTGCACACCACCTTGCCTGGTTAATTTTTAAATTTATTGTAGAGACGAGGTCTTACCAGGTTGCCCAGTGTGGTCTCGAACCCATGGGCTCAGGCAATTCTCTCACCTCTGCCTCCCAAAGTGCTGGGATTACAGGCATGAGCCACCGCACCCAGTTTATAACATAAAATATACTGTTTAAGCCACTTAAAGTGTACGATCCAGTGACATTCAGTAATTGACAGTGTTGTGTAGACATTGCCACTATCTGGTTTTATAATTTTTCCATCACCCCAAATCGATACCTTGTACCCACGAGGCAGTCACACCAAACACATTACCTCATGTTTTACCTCACCTCACAATTCCCTTGCGCGTAGGAGTTTTCCATTTTATGCATCACGTCTACTCTTATTTTCCTTTATGGTTTTGTCTAGTTCTCCAAGGTTAGATTGTCCTGCCTTCGACAGAGAGTTGATGTTCAACTGTACTCCCTCCCAGTTTTCCTGCTTGGGGTTTTAATCAAATTTATTGTGGTATGATTTGTATACAATAAAATGCATCTATGTTAACAGTTCAACGAATCTTGATAAATGTCTGCACCTATGTAACCACCACCACCACCATAATATAAAAGTTTGCCATCACCTTTATCTTCCCCTCAACACCATCTCCTCCCATACTCAGTTCCAGGCAACCACCCATCTGCTCCTCATCAGGGTCAACTAGTTTTGCCTTCTCTGAAGTTTCATGCAAATGAGGTCTTACAGCACGTTCCCTCTTGTCTGACTTCCTTGTTCAGCATCTATTTTGAGATGCATCTATGTTACATGTAGCTCAGCAGCTCATTCCTTTTTGTCACTGACTCGTATTTCATCTGTTTTCACCTCATCTCATTTATCCATCACCAGGTGATGACCACTGGGCTGTTTGTTTTGAGGTATCATGAATAGAGCATCCGTGAACATTCATGCATGGATTTTTGTGCAGACATAGGTTTTCCTTCCTCTTTTTTTTTTTGTTTTGAGGTGGAGTTTCACTCTATCGCCCAGACTGGAGTGCAGTGGCCACTCCCGGTCACTGCAGCCTCGACCTGCTGGGCTCCGGTGATCCTTCCGCCTCAGCCTTTCAAGTAGCTGGAACTACAGGCATGCGCTACCAC
>NW_007250782.1:195052-197600 GCF_000164805.1 Carlito syrichta | reverse complement strand
GCAGCACGCCCGGCTGATTTTTTTATTTATTGTAGAGATGAGGTCTCGCCAAGTTGCCCAGGCGGGTCTCGAACCCGCGGGCTCAGGCAATCCACTCACCTCAGCCTCCCAAAGCGCGGGATTACTGAGCCCGGCTTCCTTCCTCTTGATAAACACCCTGGAGTGAAGCTGGTGACTAAGATGGTAAGTGTGTGTTTCTGTAAGAGCCTGCCAAACAGTTTTCCAGAGCGGCGCCCCTAGCGTTGCTGCCAACTATGTGTGAGGGGTCCACGCCCCCTATTCCCCCCCGCCAATACCTGGGGTTGCTCATGGTTTTCAGCTGTGCCACTCTGGTAACTAACAATGTGAAGCATCTTTCAGTGTGCGATTATTCATCCTGTATCCTCCTGTGTGAAGAATCTACCCAAATCTTTTGCCCAGCTGTTTGGGTTTTTTAATATTAAACTCTTTCCTCCCAGCTGCTGTCTTAGCATCTTGGGGGAAGAGGGGTCTAATGGCCATATACAATGTAAACAAAGAGGGATCCACCCCACATGGGCTCACACATCAGCCTCACAGAGGTGGCAAAGAAATGCAAACCAGTGTGGTTAGAGGTAGGGTTGTCTCTTGCTCTGCAGAGGATGAATTTAAATGTGCCTACTAACTGGGTGAGGTGGCTCAAGTCTGTAATGCCAGCACTTTGGGAGGCTGAGGTAAGTGGATTACCTGAGCCCAGAGGTTCGTGACCAGCCTGGGCAAATTTGTGGGACCTCGTCTCTACAATATATCAAAAAATTAGCTGGGTGTGGTAGTGCGTGCCTGTTGTTCCGGCTACCTGGAAGGCTGAGGCAGAAGGATCACCTGAGCGTAGTGGGTTGACACTGGGGTGGCTGTGAGCATGCCACTGCACGCCAGCCTGGGAGACAGAGTGAGACTCTGACTCCAAAAAAAAAAATGTCCTACCACCTTGAACTTAAGAGCATAAAGTTCCTTCAATGAATGGGCTAAAAACATTTCAAATGTTGGCAAAATAGGAAAAGAAGCTTTGGGAGGGGAGAAGAGAGGTAACAGAAATTGAAACAGAAACATCTATGAATTTTTTTTTGAAGTCAGGGTCTCACTCTGTGGCCCAGGGTGGAGTGCAGTGGTGCGAGCCCAGCTCACTGCAGCCTTCACCTCCTGGGTTCAAGTGATCCTCCCACTTCAGCTTCCTGAATAGCTAGGATTATAGGCTTGGGCCACCATGCCTGGTTAATCATTTTTGTAGAGGTGGAGTCTCACTATGTTGCTCAGGCTGGTTTTAAACTCCTGGTCCCAAGTGATACTCCTGCCCCAGCCTCCCAAAGTGCTGAGATTGGCGGCATGAGTCACAGCCTCCAACTATTTTTAAAAATTGAAATGTTATTTTTAAATATCATGTTTCCAATTACAAAAGATATGTATACTACTGCATAAAGTTTCAGAAAGAAAACTAAATTTAAAAATTATTCCCTGGCCAGACACGGTGACTCAAACCTGTAATCCCAGCACTTTGGGAGGCCGAGGCAAGAGGAATGCCTGAGCTCAGGAGTTTGAGACCAGCCTGGGAAACTTGGCAAAATCTCATCACTACAAGAGATAAATTAGTCAGGTGTGGTAGCTTGGAAAGCTGAGGCGGAAGGATCGCTTGAGTCCAGCAGGTCAAGGCTGTGGTGGCCATGAGCGTGTCACTGTACTCCTGCCTGAGCGACAGAGTGAGACTCTGACTCAAAAAAAAAAAAATTATTCCCACTACCCAGAGATATTCACTGTTTACAGTTTGACATATCTGCTCCTGTTTCTTTCTTTCTTTCTTTCTTGAGTCGGAGTCTCATTCTGTTGCTCAGGCTGGAATGCAGTGGCAAGGTCACAGCCACCACAGCCTAGACCTACTGGGCTCAGGCAATTCTTCCACCTCAGTCTTCCAAGTAGCTGGAACTGCAGGCATGCAACACCACACCTGGCAAGTTTTTATTATTATTATTTATTGTAGAGTTGAAGTCTTGCCAAGATGCCCAGGCTGGTCTCAAACCCCTGGGTTCAGGCAATCCTCTTGCCTCCCCCTCCCAAAGTGGTGGGATTACAGGCCTGAGCCACCACACCCTGCCTACTCCCAGTATTTTTTGATGCATTTAGATATGTAAAAGTTTAGAGGTTGGTAATTAGAACATCTAACCAGTTAAGTTGGCTTTAGGAAAGAGTCTCTCTGAAGATCGGTGGAGAAATTCAGAAAGAAAAGTCCAGGTCAACTTGAAAGACACAAAAAGAGACAAAATAAACCAAACCACGGTGCCTCCAGAGGCCCATTGGGAGGGCTGGGGAATGGGGGACAGAGGGAGTTTTTGACAATAGGAATTCTGTGATGAGAGGAACTGGGTCCCAAGTGCCGCTTGTGAAAATCAGTTTCTGCTGAAGTGTTTTGGGTATGTGTGCTAGTCTTACTATTGTGAGACACAGATCTTTTATGGAATGAGGGGATGGATGGTTGGGTAGGTGGGTGAGTGGGTGGCTGGATGGATGGATGAATGGATGGCTGCCTGGACAGATGGAT
>NW_007250782.1:193342-195032 GCF_000164805.1 Carlito syrichta | reverse complement strand
GGTAGATGGATAGACAAATGAACAGATAAGTGGAAAAACACTAGCATTCACTGAGCACCAGTTTTGGAGCAGGCTTGATATTAGGTGCTTGCACAATTGTGTGCCCATGTAATCATCACAAACACCCTTGGGGCGGCTGTCACTCTCCTATTTTTACAGATGAGGAAGTCAGGCTGAGAGGTGAGTCATAAAGTTCAAACCCAAATCCCACAGTCCCCCTCTACTGCCTGCTCAGGTGTTGGCCCAGCCCCACCACTGGGGGAGACGTCCCCTCCTGAGGGTCGCTGTGCCCCAAGTGACTGAATACTTCAGCACCCACACAGCATGGGGTTTCCTTGCTCTGAAAACCCAGGGTCCAGGTGCACACAGTGCCTTTGGTAAACCCGCTATGTCCCTGTGAATTCCTTTTCACCGACTCACTGCAAGTTCAGAGTTGAGGCCTGGGCCAGGCCTGTGCCCAGGGCTCCAGGTTGAGGAAGGCACTGCTTGTTCCATGCTGGTCCCTGCCTCTGCTCCTGCTTCTCATCCTTGGCCAGATGTTCCCCAGTCCCTGTTGGCTTCCAGAGCACCTGAGTCCCCATAGCCACTTCCTCATCCATGGACTGACTCAGTCCCAGAAGAGCATTTGCATGTTGACCGTGAATTGCTTTCTCTCACACAACACTAAACTGTGCAGCTCCCATCTTGACCCTGAGCAGTGTCACTGGTCCCAGGGCCTGCTGGAGGCCAATCAGCAAGCTGGGGTGCCCTTGAGAGACACTCAGTACTGGTCACTATGCAATCATGGTAGGCTGGGCAACTGGGAGGCAGGAGCCCTATTACAGCCCTACTGCAACCCCCACTGGCTCCCCTACTTCCCCCAGCACCCAGGGAAGCCTCTCTGTCTTTGCAACGAAGCCCTTAGGGCCCCGAAGGGGCCTTATAAGCAGAACTCAGTCTTCTGAATCCTCTATGAACAGCACCGGTGTAGGGAACCAATGAGAAATAGTAAGGGGCTGTGAGTGTGTCATGGTCAAGGGTGGGCTAGAGATTTCCTGTGGCTTTTGCTGGTGGTTCAGATACTTCCAGTCATATACACACACAGACACCCACAGACACATAAGTACACAGAAACACATATAAACACAGGCACACACACACAGACCACTAGACACATCTATACACAGAAACTCACAGACACCTAAGTACACAGAGACACATATATACACACACAGACACACAAAGGCACAAACGGAGACACACACAGAGGCACATAAATACACACACACATACACCCATAGACACAGCCATACACAGAAGAAAATGGAACTCAAGGAGGAGATGGAGACAGAATGATGGTTAAGCGACTGGGAAGGGTAGAGGGGACGGGACTGAGAGGGATGGAAGCAGAGAGTACAGAGGCCCTGAGTAGTGGCCACCTGGGGAAGAGGCGGGACCGACGTCCAGGAGGGAGGGCTGTGTGCTGCGGAGACAGCGAAGTGTGGTCTGAGCAAGGGGGCTGCCAGCACCTGATGCAGACGTGCAGAGCAACGAGAGGCTGGTTTTGGTATCATCCCTCACCTTCCCTCCTTGCTGATGCCTGGAAGGGGCTATTACGAGGAATATAGAGCTGGAGTATCCACTAGCAAAATAACACATGGAAGTTACTAGCAAGAGAACATGACCAGACAAGACAGACACAGAAAGGCCA
>NW_007250782.1:181900-193110 GCF_000164805.1 Carlito syrichta | reverse complement strand
GGGGGGGGGGGGGGCTGGTGGACACTCCACTGGCCAGTTGGTGGCCAAGGCAACCACAGGAGGACGCTTGAGACCGGACATCCTGTGGGATTCAGGGTGCAGGCTCTGGGGTTGGCTGAGTCATGATCACTGTACCACACAACCTCCAACGTCTAGGACATGTTTGGGATGAGGAGCCACTAACTACACAGAACAGGCATCACTCAAAACTGTCCTGAGCCAGCCAGGACACATGATGACCCTAACATGAACATACAGAAGAAACACAAGTCACACTATCCAGGGCAGGGCCTCCCAAAGTTCTGAGGTGAAGGCAATATTTCTCCAATCTACCGTGGTCAGATCCTTTTATAAAATGCAATAAAAGTGAATGACTAGAAAAGCAAAAACAGGCCGGGCTCGGTGGTTCAGCCTGTAATCCAGTGCCTTTGGGAGGCTGAGATGAGTGCATTGCTTGAGCCCGCGGGTTTGAGACCCGTCTGGGCAACTTGGTGAGACCTCATCTCTACAAGAAATCAAAAAATCAGCCGGGCATGGTAGCATGCGCCTGTAGTTTCAGCTACTTGGAAGGCTGAAGCGGAAGGATCACCGGAGCCCCGCAGGTCGAGGCTGCGGTGGCTGGGAGCGGCTACTGCACTTCATTCTGGGCGACAGAGTGAGACTCCAACTCAAAAAAAAAAAAAAAAAGAAAAGAAAAGAAAAGAAAAAAACATATAAAATACAAACCTACATTTTTTTATTATGAGACACAACACATCCTTCCAGAAGGGGAGGACCCACAGCCCATGGTTCACAGGGCCTAGAGCCAGAGCAAGGTCAGCAGCAAAAGCAGCAGCACTTGGTGGGACCTGGAGGTGTCTGGGTAGGACCCAGAGGGACCTGGGCGAGACACGTTCAAGTGAGAGTTGGCCAGGATCCTCTGAATCCAGTCTGTGTAGGTTGGCACGTGGGTGTAGACGCCGGGCCGGAATGGCCGAGCACAGCCAAAGCCCCAGCTCACGATTCCCACCTGGATCCATGTGTGGTTGATGGTGCAGACCAGCGGCCCCCCGGAGTCACCCTAGAGGATGGAGGGCATGAGACCTGAGATGAGGAAGACACCCGGGTCCACGAACCTGGGAGCATCCACTGCTGAGGCCACAGGATCTGAGCAAGGACTCTGGCCCCCCCAGAGACCCTAAGGTGTGGGATGTGGGGACAGAGCCCAGGACAGGGTGAGCCTGAAGAGCCCACAGATCTGGACCGGGTGGCCAGGAGCTGCTGTCACCTGGCAAGAGTCTTTCTTGCCCTCGACAGAGCCGGCACAGAGCATGTCGTCTTGGATAAGGCGCTGGCCAGCCAGGCTGGGCTCCCCTAGATGGTACATCAGCTCGCACTTGTTTGAGTCCAAGAGGGGCACGGCTACCTCCTGCAGGACGCTTGCCTGGGCTGGACCAGATGGAGGGCCCAGCCTGAGTCCCCTGGAGCCTCGACCCCACCAGGTGAGCCCCCTCCTCTTACCTGTGAGGGCAACAGCCCGGACCTCCCACCTCTTCTCTGCCCAACCTCCTTGCCCCTTCCAGTCCCCAAAGCCAGGAGGTGGGAGGTCAGGTAGCAGGGGTCAAGCCCAGATTCTCCACCTGGGAGTTGTGTGACCCTGGTTAATCTCTTGGCTTCTGAGCCTCGGCTTACATCCTGACAGTGGGCAGAGTCTGAACATTGGCACAAGATCTCCCAAATCTAACATGGTGATCACCTTGGCCAAGGGGAGTCCCGCAGTCTGGGCAGCATGGCCCCTGGCCTCAAGCGCTCCCAGCTCCCGGGGGAGTGGTGGGGAGGGGAGAGAAGATGGCACACAGGGAGAGGTAGACAGCTTGCAGGCAGGGCACGGGCAGGCGGGAATCCCAGGGCCTAAGGCCCTCAGTATTTCCCTGGTGCCAGCCCTCCCTCACCAAGAGTCAGGCTGGAGAGTGCCAGGCCCCTTACCTCTCCCTTGGGTAGACCCCCAGCCCGTTACCCAGCATAGGGTCCCAGTGGCGAGGGGGGCGTGGGGTGCCGGGAGGCAGACGGGGCTGAACTGGGAAGGCTGCACGGGGGACTCCAGCTGCAGGAGGGCAATGTCTCCGCCGTGAATGGTCCCGTGGTACGAGGGGTGGACCAGGAGCTTCCTGACGGCCACCAAGACCGAGTGCGGCTCCAGAAGGGACCGTGTCAGCCCTCCGACCTTAACGTGGTAGAGCTTGGGATCCAAAGACCTAAAAGGGACAGAGATACAGCCTTCTGAAGCAGACGCGCGTGGGCGGTGAGGGGTGCCCTGGTTGCCCTCTGGCCAGGCCAACTCACCTGAGGAAGCAGTGGGCGGCCGTGAGCACCCAGCGAGGGTGGACGAGGGAACCCCCACAAACGTGCCCCTGAGCAGTCACCCATAAGCTAACCTGCCACGGCCAACGTCCTTCCTGGGTGTCTTGGCCCCCCACAATCCTGTGGGCATCTCTGGAGTGGCCACACCCTGTAGAGAGATGGGGGGCGAGGGGCGTCTGCTCCCTCCCATCCTTAGAAAGCCACTCCTCCCAGTCTTAGCCATCAGATCACACCCCTCCTCTCACTCTGCCCTAACATCTCACGTCTCCTGCCCTTGACTGCTTGCTGGGATGTCAGGGCTGGTCCTTACCCGAAGGCAGCACATCCCCATGGGCCCCTGGAAAACAAGAGGGCAGAGGGGAGCACATGGCCGGGGGTGGGGGGGGCAGGGGTAGAAATGGAGGAGTACTCCTCACCTGGCAGCAGCTGCAGCAGCAAAAGCAGGACTGGGCCTGCCCAAGGCCCCATGGCTCCTCCTCCTTTGAACAGCGCTCTGGGGTCAGCGTCCTTGGATGGCTCACGAGGGAGGAGTTGGTGGGTCATTAACCAGAGGCAATCATGCTGGAGCCCCCCTCAGCTGCCTGGGACTCTTGTCCTGTATGTTCCAGGGTGATGGCTTAGAGGAAGCCTGGGGTGCCCACCTCTGGCCAGTTCCTCCAGGAGCCAGAGGTCAGAGGACTGGTCAGTCCCCCAACTAGGCTCACGTATGGACGCCTTGCCCGTCCTGCAGGCAGCCCGGAGCCCCTGCTTATCCCCCACTTTGTCAGGGAGACCCGGGGTCTCCGCTCTCGGTTGAGGGGGCCCAGCCCCCTCTCCCCACCCCACTCGAATATGTGATGCCTGTATGACCAGCCAGGGACTGACCAGCCGGAGACTGGCCAGCCTGGCCACCTCCTCACTGAGGAAACCGCAGCTCCGTGAGAGTCCCTCTCGGTCAACCCTGTTTAAGGGGCAGGATCTCGGAGAGGCCCCTTCGTTGCCATGGGAACAAACAGCCAGAGCTCAGCCTCCAGTCCAGGAAGGGTCAACTCGGAAGACACGATGACTCCCAGGTATTACTTCCTCCCGCTGCCAGCGCTGCCCGGAGCCCGGACCCCAGTCCCAAGGCCAGGAGCAGAGGAGGCCCCGGTGTGCGCGGGAGCCAGGCGCATGACGCGCTGCGTGCCCTGCGGGGTCCCAGGCCTGGGTCCCGACGTCAGTCGGTCCCACGAGCCCACAATCGCGCAAGAAACCCCCCCAGTGGTCGCTTCTTGGCTCCACATCTACCAGTCAACACGCAGCCGGGATGCTCACGTGGCGGCCCCGCCAAGCTCATTTCGGCTTTTCCGGCTAACTCAGCCAACGGGGGGCGCTTGGGGAGGCTACGAGGCTGCGGGGCTCCTTCCGGTCTGTTTCCTCGGTGGTTTGCGGGGCGGGGGGCGGGGAATTTCAGTGGCCTTCTGGTGGGCTCCCAGTGGGTTTCCGGCGCACTTCCGGTGCACCTCCAGTAGGCTCCCCTCTGCATTTGGTTCCTGGGAGCATTACCCCAGCTGTGCTCTCCACTTAGCCCTGGGCCCTGGCTGTGACATGGGTGGTCCCTCTCAGGAGCCATCCAGGAGACGCTCCCACTGACGAAAGATGGGACAGTTGGAGCATCAGTATGGGCAATACCCTTAAGTGATTGAAATACATCAGATAAACATAAACCTGGGAGTTCATAATGTTGCAAAAAAGACCTAATTTGTCATTTTTGGATTGTTAAGGAAATAGTTCGTTATTTTGAGGATAATGAAATAGATGACGAAGAAAAACGTTTTTCTTTGTGAAAGAATTCCAGTTAATACATGAAGTAGGAATGTCACTATGTTGCAGTCTAATGGATTCATTGGTCTAAGCAATGATCACCAACTGCTTCCATCACCAGGAGAAAGCCAGTCATGATATACCCCCATAGAAGACTTTTCTGGAAAAACCTAACCTGAATTTGCTCAAGACTCAAGATCTAACTACCAATTTATAGGAAACATAGAGACAGAGGAATATGTTAGAGACATCATGAGGATACAATCAGCAAATCCAGATGGTAGGAATAAAGGACACATGACCAGAGTTATTCAACAAAAAGTGACATGGGAAAAAAGGAGATGGAGGGGGAACCACTAAAATAAAAGAAACGTAAGAGATATAGTCATTAACTGCCACGAATAAACTTTATTTTGTAAGGGAATGTTGTGAAAGATTTAAAGTGGACCAGAAAAGCCGGGCTTGGCGGCTCAGCCTGTAATCCCCGCCTTGGGAGACTGAGGTGAGTGGATTGCCTGAACCCGCGGGTTCGAGACCCGCCTGGGCAACTTGGCGAGACCTCATCTCTACAATAAATCAAAAAATTAGCCGGGCGTGGTAGCGCGCGCCTGTAGTTCCAGCCACTTGGAAGGCTGAGGCTGAAGGATCACCAGAGCCCAGCAGGTCGAGGCTGCAGTGGCCGGGAGTGGCCACTGCACTCCAGTCTGGGCGACAGAGTGAGACTCCAACTCAAAAAAAATAAATAAAATGAACCAGAAAGATTACTGGATAATTTCAGTGGGATTATCTAGCATTTCCTTGCAGGTTCTCTGGTTCTGTGGGGGAGTCCCTATCTTTATTTTTATTTTTTTAGGTGGGGGGTCCCTGTCTTTAAGTGATTTAAGACTTTGTAAATTGTATGGCTGTGTCTCATGCCTGTGATCCTAGCACTTTAGGAGGTCAAGGTGGGAGGATCACTTGAGCCCAGGAGTTTGATACTAGAACCTGGGCAACATAGTGAGACCTCACCTCTACAAAAAAAATTAAAAATTACCCAGATGTGGTGGCACACGCCTGTGAGAAATGAACTCACTTGTCCAAAATCAAAAGATGGACACGGAGACATGGAGTGCAGCAGAAGTGAGACTTTAATGACAGTCTTGTAAGATCGGGTGTCTGGTGGGCAGACACACAGACTGTTACAGTCAGCATATTTGTAGCCTAGAACGCTAGTCCCTCCCCTGGTCTCCCATAGGCTGGGCTCCACGGGGCCCACAACTTTTTCCGGGAAGTCACCTACATGACACACATCAATTGGGTCACATAATTCGTTCATTTACATGTCCTATTTGCTGATTGATTTACAGGATTTCATTTTGATTGATTCCCTCCAAAATTTGAACATAAAAGCCCGCCAAAGTGAAAGCCCATGAAAAAGAGAACAAAGAAGCAGGAAGTGACTCAGCAAAGGCATTTAAACATGGCTCAACATGGCTCAGGGTTCATTTTGAAAATAAATCATTCTACTTCTTAAATGTCTGTAGTCCCAGCTATGCAGGAGGCTAAAGTGAAAGAATTGCCTGAGCGTAAGTCGAGGCTGTGCTGAACCATTATTGTGTCACTGTGCTCCAACCTGGGGGACAGTGAGACCCTGGCTCAAAAAAATGGACACATGTTCATATTATATTTGTATAAATCATGACTTTATCTTTTTCTTTTCTTTTTTTTTTGAGTTGGAGTCTCACTGTGACACCCAGGCTGAAGTACAGTAGCACACTCCACCCCAGGGCTCAGGCGGTCCTTTTGCCTCAGCCTTCCAAGTAGCCGGAACTATAGGCACACACTACCATGCCAGGCTAATTTTTGATTTATCGTAGAGATGAGGTCTTGCCCAGGTGCCGGACTGGTCTCGAACCTGCGGACACAGGCAATCCACTCACCTCAACTTCCCTAAGTGCTGGATTACAGACTGAGCCATCGAGCTCGGCCACTTCTATCTTTAAAAAATTATCTTTTAGCTGGGCTCGGTGGCTCAGCCTATAATCCCGCACCCTTGGGAGGCTGAGGTGAGTGGATTGCCTGAGCCCGCGGGTTCGAGACCCGCCTGGGCAACTTGGCGAGAACTTATCTCTACAATAAATCAAAAATCAGCCGGGTGTGGTAGCACGCACCTGTAATTCCGGCTACTCGGAAGGCTGAAGCTGGAAGGATCGCTGGAGCCCAGTGGGTCGAGGCTGCGGTGGCCGGGAGCGGCCACTGCACTCCAGTATGGGCAATGGAGTGAAACTCCAACTCAAAAAAAAAACAATTATCTTTTGGTATTAGTTTCCTTTAGTGTGATAATGGTCTTGTAGGCCTTTTTAATATGCCTATCTTTCAGAGACATATCCAAAGCAAAAGATCTTTGATTGGTCTTAAAAATCCAGAGTGAAAATAGCCAGTCTCTGAGTCACCCAGTTACAGTGAAATATAAATTAATACCCATGAAACTGGCGATGAGGCATGTTAGGTCAACTTTATGGCAATGCCAGCTTTCTCTAGGTTTACAAGCGGTGTGTCA
This sequence comes from Carlito syrichta, assembly GCF_000164805.1. Taxonomy (NCBI): domain Eukaryota; kingdom Metazoa; phylum Chordata; class Mammalia; order Primates; family Tarsiidae; genus Carlito; species Carlito syrichta. Next base: position 186,449 of record NW_007250782.1, on the reverse strand, counting down.
CTGCAGTGTATTACTTGAAATCACATGAGCAGCCCTCTTACTTGTGCTAACATTAGGCCAGTGAGCACCACTGTTGTGGGGAGACTGACAGGAACCTTTGTGAACTGTGAAAACCTACTGACCTTCTCAAGACCCTTTGATATGCAAATCTGAGTGACAGCATGAGTAAATTTGCATAGGACCAAGGAACAAGTCTAAAGGAACTCTGTTAAGCCTTTATGGGGTCCCCAGTGAAATGGCTACAACTTCCTGGTATGTGGATTAAATTCAGTATCTCTTGGCTACACGCCCCGATACACAAACTAGACAACAAGCAATGCCAACACAGACACACATTCAAAGCATTTCCTAGAACCCATATCATCACAGAACTGGAAAGTAGAAAGATGATACTGGGCATGGTAACTCACACCTGCAATTCCAGAATTTTGGAAGGCCAAGGGAGGGGGATTGCTTGAGCCCAGGAGTTTGAGATCTTGTCTCTATGAAAAAATTTTTAAAGTTGCTAGGTATGGTGGTGTACTCCTGTAGTCCCAGCTACTAGGCAGGCTGAGGTGGAAGGATCACCTGAGCCCAGGAGGTCAAGGTTGTGGTGAACCAAACCAGAGTCTGCTTGCTTGGCGCAGTAAAACCAGATATCCACACTGGGGTTTGCAGTAATAGAAAGACTTGTATCGCAGGGCCCCAAGCAAGGAAACAGGACAGCTAAATGCTCACATCCTGGCCTCCCCGATGGCTTGCAGGCAAGGCAGAGATTTCAGGAAAGCAGAAGCCACAGACAAAATCATAGATCAATACTTGAAGGTTACACATTGGTTTAAGCTTAAAAAGGTGGGATGCCTTGAAGCACGGCTTATAAGTCATAGGCAGAGTCTAAGATTTTCTGATTTACAATTGAATAAGGAAGGGAAGCTTTGCTTAAAAATTGGGGGTCAGTAGAAAAATGTTAACTGGCTGGAGGAATGACTTTCCCCAAGCCCCTCCAGGAGAAACTTGAAACAAACGGTGATAAAGTTTAGTCCTCACTTCCCTCTTATGGGTGGTTCTCGGTGGGAGTCCAAGACTCTGAAAGACAACTCAGGGACAAACGTTAAGATGTTATCTTTAGCCGGCTCGGTGGCTCAGCCTATGATCCCGCGCTGCTGAGGTGAGTGGATTGCCTGAGCCCGCGGGTTCGAGACCCGCCCGGGCAACTTGGCGAGACCTCATCTCTACAATATATCAAAAACTAGCCGGGCGTGGTAGCGCGTGCCTGTAGTTCCAGCTATTTGGAAGGCTGAGGCGGAAGGATCACCAGAGCCCAGCAGGTCGAGGCTGCGGTGGCCAAGAGCGGCCACTGCACTCCAGTCTGGGTGACAGAGTGAGACTCCAACTGAAAAAAAAAAAGATGTTACCTTTAGCTTCTGTGGAGAAAACAAACATCTCTGGAACTTTAATTTCCTTGGCTGTTGTTTTCCGGCTACTATTACCTTCTTGTTTAGCAAGTGACTTATTTACTTCCAGGGTTAGGTAGGTGTCTGGAACATCCCTTGAAGAAGCTTTAGGTCTTTCTTTTGTGTTCCTGATTGGAGTCTATAGGCTCCTAAAAAAGGGGCTCCCTGTTGCATCTCAGTTCTCAATACAAATATCTAAGTGTTCAAGTGCAGCTTGTGGCTGAGGCTAGAAGCCCCGTTAGACGTGGCCACACAGGGTCTGTGCTCTGGGAATGAAAACTGGGCTCATGAGTGCAACCTTGAAGATGTGCAACCTCAGATCCCGCACGGAAGACACCAGGGCAGAGGTGTCTTGCGCCAGATGAGCAGGAGTGTCATGGGGCACTGGGAGGGTCTGTTGGACTGTGGAGCCCAGGGTCCATCCACCATTTGATGTTGACCAAAGCAACGGAACTGAATGGAAGGAATGACTGGATTTTCCCATTCTCATAGGACTGGGCCCCTTGGATTCTAGGATACCTCATGGATGGAGTGGGAAGGGATTTCTAGTCATGAGAGAATGTGGGGTTTGAGTAATAAACTAGAAAAGCAAGAGTTGTGTACCCCATTGTCCCCCAAACTGGTGGAATAGATGATGCTTACTACCATTAACTCAGGATTTGGTCGCTAACCCCCACTAGTTGGCCAGGCCCTTCTCCTGACCCTGACTATACCAAGGTGAACAAGATGAAGGTCTGAACCCCCATCAACTCAGCACATTTCTTGGGAAAGATAATTGAGTAAACAGACAATAATAAGAGACTATGACACATCCAGGGATAGAGACTTGTTTCTAGTGCGTGTTTGGGAGGATAAACAAGGGCACAAGAAGACAATAGTATGTCAGAGAGTGACAGATCCTAATAAAGGTCCTGGGAAAGGGAGGGGGAGATGCAAGCTGGGGGGATGGGCAGTGCTGTTGTCAACAGGAGGGTGATATGGTAACATCTGAACAGAGACCTTTAGGAAGTGAGGGGTGATAAGAGAATGTGTTAAAAAAAAAACAAAACTCCTTGCACTAATAAATGACTTTGACAAAGTCTCAGGGTGTAAAATGTGCAAAAGTCATTCATATCCCTATAAACAACAATAAACAGAAACCCAGATAAAAAGCACAATCCCATTCACAATAGCCACATAAAAAAATGAAATACCTTGGCATCTTCCTAACCAGAGAAATCAAAGACATTTACAATGAAAACTACAAAACACTGCCCAAAGAAATCAAAGATGACACAATCAATGGAAAAATATTCCATGCTCATGGACTGGAAGAATCAACATTGTTAACATGTCCATTCTATCTAAGGCAATCTACAGATTTAATGCAATACCCATTTTATTACCAGCAGCATTCTTTTCAGACTTGGAAACAACAATACAGGAATTCATATGGAAACATAAATGACCACAAATACTCAAAAATCCTCAGCAAAAACAAACAAACAAAAACAAAGCAGGAGGCATCATGTATCCAGCATCATGTACCCAGCTATTATAAAGCTACAAAAATCAAAATAGACCAGGCTCGGTGGCTCAGCCTGTAATCCCAGCACTTTGGGAGGCCGAGGCGAGTGGATTGCCTGAACCCGGGGGTTCGAGACCTACCCGGGCAACTTGGCAAGACCTTGTCTCTACAATAAATAAGACTGTAGTTCTGGCTACTTGGAAGGCTGAGGCGGAGGGATCGCCGGAGCCCAGCAGGTCAAGGCTGCAGTGGCCGGGAGTGTGCCACTGCTCTCCAGTCTGGGGGACAGAGTGAGACTCCAACTCAAATAATAATAATAATAATAATAATAATAATAATAATAATAAAAACAGCCTGGCATTGGTACAAGAACAGGCATATAGACCAATGGAATAGGATAGAGATTCCAGAAGCAAAACCTCAATTTCTCAACCAACTTATCTTTGTCAAAGCCTCCACCATCAACCACTGGGGAGAAACTATTCAGTAAATAGTGCTGGGAAAATACATGCAGAAGATTAAAACAAGGCCCCTACCTATTACCATACACAAAAATCAACTCTAAATGGATCAAAGACCTAAATGTAAAACCTCAAACTATGGAAATCTTAGAAAATGCAGGAGCCACCCTTATGGAAATTGGAACTGGCAACCAATTCCTGATCAAAACCCCAAGTGCCCATGCCATAAGAAATAAGATAGACAAGTGGGCCCTCATCAAACTGACAAGCTTCTACAAAGCCAAAGAAACCAAAGAAAAGAGTGGGGCGACAGTCCACAGACTGGAAAAAAATACTTGCCAAATGTATATCTGACAAAGGCCTAACATCTAGGATCTAAAGGAACTTAAACGTGCCTGTTGCGGGAAAACAGAGACTGTGACGCCGAAGTTATCTTAGGAAGTAGCGATTTATTAGTGACTCAATGGGCTAATGCTCCAAGGCTGAGCAACCCAGAGAAAGAGGAGAGGGGTTTTATCTGTTAGTTTAGGTAAGAGAGGGGATCAGGTTATATGGCTATACATTTTTCTTGGGAATTTGCAAAGTTGTATTTAGCAAGACCAGATTGTCAAAGAACAAATTGTCTTCAGGGTATACATAACAAGCAGGGGTTGTAAACTGATAAATTTACAAAGAGAAGATGTTGGGGTAAGATTGTGAATAGATTACTGTCTTGCATTTTCAGGAAAATGACCTTTGGCTATTTGGTTTTCTCAAGCCCCATGTCTAGCAGGTCTGGAGCTTGCTGGTTGATTTAAAACAAAAAATAATTTTAACTGTTTTTAGCCCCTCTCTGCCACATGCTGAAAAGAAAAAAACAAACAGCCCCATTACAAAGTGAGCAAAAGATATGAATAGACACTTCTCAAAAGAAGATATATGAGCAGCCAATAGATATGTGAAAAAATACTCAGCCTTACTAGTCATCAAAGAAATGCAAATTAAAACAACACTGAGATACCATCTAACGCCAGTCAGGATGGCCATCATCAATAACTCGAAAAACAACAGATGCCGGGAACACTTTTACACTGTTGGTGGGAGTGTAAACTACTACAGCCTCTGTGGAAAACAGTGTGGCGATTCCTAAAAGATCTAAAAATTGACCT